>NC_090610.1:15082323-15188160 GCF_004359215.1 Bremia lactucae
ATACAACTCGCTAAGAGTCGTATGTGCTGGGCATATGCGTGAACATCACGCTTGCCTTGCTTGAGTTTCAGAAGCTCTGAACGAGCTCTGAACTCAGCCCTTGGCGGTTCAAACGTCTGTTTGAGCCGGGCTTTAAAAGCCTCTAGCGACCCAAAGACGTATGGGTCGCGCAACTTAAGGCCCAATGCCCAAGTTTTGGCACGACCTGCCAAATTTGATTGAGCGAATGCGACTTGCATTTGCTCGTCGACGATGTGACGTGCCCTTATGGCATCGTCCAACTCGACAAACCATCTCAAGAGGGAGTCTTCTTCGACTCCCCTATACTTAGAGATGTCAATCTTTAAGGTTTCGGGACGACGCGTGTGCGTCATCCAGGTACAGGGGTTTGTACCTGCTGTAACCTCAGCAGTTCTGCCTGTTAAGAGCCTTGCCGATTAAGCAAGGCTACCTTCTCCTTCATCTCGTCAAGTTCATGTTGTATGAACTTGGCGAGGGCTGAATGAAGGGCATCTCTGTCCAAACCGGACAGCATGGCCAAGATGGCATCGTTTCCTACGGTCGAACTCGTGCGTTCGACCACACTCCTTTCTATGTCACTTAGAAAGGAGTAGCTTTTACGCGAAACGTGATGCGTATTCCCACAATCATCTAACATGTCCATTTTAAATGAAGATAATGTGGTCCTTGGACGGACTACAAAGTGCTATCAGGTGTAACGGGGCACTACGACTTGTACTGCTTCAGTACAAGTCCACTTCGCACTGCTTCAGTTGCGAGAGTTGCCTTACGTTATTTCACGTACGCTTGTACATGCAGAGGAAGACTTCTCTTTAAGACAACTAGCTCAAAGAGAGTTAAATGAAAACTGTATTAATATAATTAAGTTTCTCTTCTTTCTATCTGTTAACGCTAACTTAATTATAAGCTAATACTAAACATGCAATTGAAATCTTATCTTATCTTACCTGTCTCTCTCTTTTGTTTACATCTACAAATGATTAGTCTGCGGGATAAATTGATATAATGGTCTATACCTATTTATGGATAAGATTTCTGAACATTACTATAGAAAGTAATATCCTCCAAATATTATCTACCTTTTGGATAATATATTTATAAACAACCTTTAGGTGTTAATTCCATGTAACGATACACTCCGTTACACCGGGACATTCACGTCCCCGGGTTTTCTAGCCTGTATTGGTTATATACCAGACATGGTGTCTAATTTGACATCCGACAAGAAGTTAGGTAACTCAACTTCCTTATCCAGCGAACGTTTACGTGTCGCTTAACGTGCATAAGGAGGGTTTGACCCAAAATGCCCTGGCGAGCCGCCAATAGTGTCACTATTGACACTCAGTATGGTGCCACCTCGGCCGACCATACTCGGTGGACTTAGACGTGCCACTCCACGTATCTCAGGGATATTACACCATTGATGATTCGGCCTTAGGCCAAGAACGCTTTCAGCATTTAGTGAATCGTTATTATAACGAGTGTCGTTTCACTTATTTCTGCTGAGTCGGGCTCAAAATTAATGTTTTTAACATTAGAGTTTATTAACTCAGACATGCCAATGTCTAAAACACTGACAGACGCATTCAATGATCCGGGCCAATAGCGCTCTTGTTGCCTAGCAAAGGTGGGTTCATGACTCCAAAACTTTGCTAGGAACATTGCGCGTGGCGCCTAAGGTCTTAGACCTCCAATCGATCCATGGCTCATGGTGTTCTGACCAGGCCAGACCAAGGATGACATCCTACCTCGAATCCAAACCAAGAACGAGACAGCGTTCCATACTGTCAAGGTCCAGAAACTCCATTCCTAAGTTTAATGGAACTTTGAGAACAGTGACACGAGTCCCAGTCGCTAAGCGAACAGTGATTGTATCACCTTCATGCGCTCTAAGCGCCTCAACGTATTGTTGACTTCCTTCAAGGGAAAGGCGTCGAGCATAATTGCAAGACGCTCCTGAGTCAATTAAAATTGACCACGGCTTATCAAAGCCCTTTACAGTCGCTTGAGCGACTAGCAAGCCAGGCTTGTACTCTCGCCCCGTGCCATTTAGCACCGAGCTAATTTGGGCTAGTTTCAGTTTATTCTCACCTCCTGGGGGTTCAACAGAGCCTAGGTCTTCCCCAGTAGGGCGCCCCGCACCTACTGGGTATCGACGTTTTCTCGCACCGTACCAGATCTCTGGTATAGGTCGGAGTTGGAGCTCTTTCGAGCTTTACGCGAATTTCGAAGAGGGTAGGCAGGGCGTAAATGTTTTGTGCTTCCGCACATATAACATCTAGGATGGTCTTACGCTGTTCCACAGCTGGAAGAGCCTCTTCTCCTTCCTCAACGAGGCTTAGAGCCATGGGTTCCGGTCTATTAGGCATAACCCATGTGCTCGAAGAGCTTGTTCGGTAAACAGGCGTGCTAACGCGAGCAGACTTAAAGTCGAACTCAGCGCGTAGCGCTATGGCAACTGCCTCTTCGAACGTAGCCGGATGAGATCGGAACAATTCCGTCCGGGCAACGCCCTCATTGAGACTCCCCATAAAGATGGTAACTACATTTGCTTCTTGCACCGGGTCTTGATGCATAGATGCAGTGAGAGTTATCAACTCCTGGACAAAGTCCCCTAGGGTTCTTTTACCCTGTCGAGTCGCTAGGAGCCGTACTCGCATGCGAAAAGCCTGATCAGGCGGTGCAAACATGCTGGTCATTTGCTGTTTCAGCGAATCCCATGAGGGAAAAGCGTCGTTTATGGACGTGCTGCACGATAGTGCCCACTCCAGGGCTCTACCTCCAAGTTTGGAAATGGCCATAGCCACCTTTTGCCGTTCTTTATAGTACAAGGCGGAATCAATGGACATTTCCATCTGCTTAATCCAAAAAGAGAGATTTTCTCCCTCTTTTCCCTCAAATGTCGTCACATTTACAGTCAGAGGGCGAGCCCTCGGCTCTGAGTCAGGTACAGATGTACCAGGTTGGCATATATGCCGCTAAATGGTCCTGTTACTGACTGATCAGGGAGGCTTCGTACCGCATGAAGGATTCAAGCCTTGCATGCTTTCAGACTCAGAGAGTCACTTAGTTCTATTGAACTAATAGGTTTAACAACTCAGGAAGTCGTACAAGCTCTTAAAATTTAAGGAATCCTAGTTTAAGGGATTCGGTGGTTCGTAGAACCTAGTGGCAACTAGTGCCCAAGAGGATATACCTTAAAAAGGCTTCTATCTCTTACAGATCAATGTGCAAGCCTTAGGAAGGCACTTAACGCTTTAAGATCAAAAGGGGAACTGATTTAATTATTTAAATCTAAAAAACCTTACCCTAGCTAATTAAAATAGATTTTGGCCGCCACCTTTGTTACCCATAATAACTGGGATTTAAGTAGGTAACAATTTTAAAATTAGATAAAATGATATTTTACCCATAAAGTAGATGTACCACAAAAACGGTTCTCGAGCCGATGTGTGCCCCATTACAGATTTATATTCAATCGTATTAGTAAATGTTATCCTATTTTGACCAATCATAAATTCCATCTCTGTAAATACGCACTGGTGTGTATTCCGAGCTATCTGTCATCCCGTTAATGTGAATGCCCTCGGTTGGGTTGATAAAATGTCATATATCAACCAAATCGATCACGTTTCTGCAACAATATTACCATGTGTGGTACTATTGACTGCATTATCTACAAGATAATATTCTTTATTTTTCCTGTAATAGGTACAAGTAAAAGTTTAAGACATCCCATTATTCCTACTTTTTAAGAAAATATGCAAGTCTTTGGATGCGATGCAACCATGAGTACATGGCTTGCACGAGGCTCAGTAGGGATCGAATTTCGGTGAGCGCTGCAATTTGACTGACACATTTATATGTGGGCTGTCACATTCTTCTATTGATCAGGTCTTGCCATCAAAATAAATTACCGCTTCGTCAAGACTGTATTTTATACACTTTAATTCGGTAACATAATTGTTATATTTCAAATTTAATAATGGTCAATGCTGGCCACTCCGTGATCCTCTTCTACAAGTACGTGGAGATTAAATCTCCGCAGGAGCTATATCAGGAGCAGAAGCAGCTGTGCGAGCGTCTCGGACTCGCAGGCCGTATCCTCATCAGTGCGGAAGGCGTAAATGCAACACTTTCAAGCCCGTCACGTGTCAAGATTGATGAGTATGTTGCCCTATTGTGCTCCCACAAGATTTTCGCCATGGCTGCCGCGGACTTTAAGCACAGCTACTATGCGTGTCATCGACCTCCTTTTGCTATGCTGATCGTCAAGCATGTCAAAGAGATCGTTTCCACAGGCGGCGTTGTTTCTCGCCCCGACATGTCGGCATCAGACAAAGACAGGGGGTACCTAACTCCGAATCAATTTCATGAAGCAATGCGCGAGGCACTAGAAAAGAAGGACGAAACCGTGGTATTAGACGTTCGGGCGCACAAAGAATACCTTGTCGGTGAGTCGTTGCCATACACGTTGTTTCGATGAATTGAAATGTAGCTTGACGAGCGCTCTCTTTGTTTCTTTGAACATGCCATTTTTATTTCTATTTTCAGGTCATTTTGAAACCGCGTTGGACCCTAAAGTAAAAACCTTCTCCGAATATTACGTTTTTCTGAAAAACCGCGTGGACGAGATGAAAAATAAAAAGGTGTTAATGTACTGCACAGGCGGTATTCGCTGCGAAAAAGCGTCGGATTTTCTTCGAAGTCAAGGCGTACACGACGTGCATCACCTCAAGGGCGGCATTCATAAGTATCTTGAAACATACGAGGATGGAGGATTTTTTCGAGGCAAAAATTTTGTCTTTGACAAGCGGTAAGTAGATTCGAGTTTTGACTGCGTCGAATGAAAGCTCTGATGTATTTGCTATGGTTTAGTGTCCTTATGGGAGCACAGAAAAGCAATGAAGTCGTCGGCAAGTGTATCGAGTGTCAGAAGCCGTACGATGACTTTAGTGGACGAAAAGTGTGCACTGTTTGCCGCGACTTGGTGCTCGTGTGTGATAACTGCTTCTACGCTCGACATGGCGAAATTCACTGTATAGATCACCAGTATCTTAAACGTTGTTACGTCACATTTTTGCAATACGTACCACGTCCAAAGCTGCTTGAACACCAAAAGTCACTCGAAAATATTCTTAGTGAGCTATTAGAAGACAAGTCAAGTAGCAAGAACAAACGTCGTTCTCTTCGAAATCAACTCAACAAAATTGCAGCTCGTCTGGAAGCCATCAATCTTAACCAGGAGGCTGCTGCAGCAACATTGACGATTGCTCCTCGTCCCATTCACTGCCGCACTTGCGGCTCTGCGTCGTGTATGGGCAATTGCTGGGGCTTTTGGAACGATGACGTCCAGTCTGCCCAAGAGGAATAAATTACGCAGATGTAGTAGCCATGATAGTAAATTGAATGTAGCCATTTAGTAAAACTGCACACATTGACTTCTTCAGTGCGGAATCGAAATGCCTAAAAACACGTCGAGACAAAAGCGTAAAGCTCCAAAGCAAACTAAGCCAATAAAGAAGCAAACCAAGGCAGCGAAAAAGAAACACGTGCAGGGTTTGGCCAAAACAGGGCGCTGGAAAGAGGTAGACGCTATATTTGGCAATGGTAGACCTTAAATTCAAATTGCTGTGTCAGATTGAGAATTTGTATGGCGAAAAAGTTCGAGTCAAGGCAAAAGCATGTCGGTAGTTATAACTTGTGTTTTTTTCCTCTTGACTACGGCTGAAAGAATCATATAGATTTAGAAAGGATTCGCAAGACCCCGCAAGAGATCGCTCGCGAAATTCTGATTAAAAATGGATTGCTTCCATCAGCATCTCAAGCCGAAACGAATATTGAGGCAGCACCGATTGCTTATCAGGAAACAGAATCCAGGACACAAGTCCATGGACCTCTTTGTGGTATAGAAAACACTTCCAGCACACTGACAACGGAACAGAAAGAGATGATCGAGAAGAGAAGACAACAAGCTTTGGAAAAACGCAGGTCTTTATCAAGTTTGCCCGGAACGCTTACAAAGGAGCAACAAGACCGTATTGAAGTTCGACGAAAGGAGGCTCTAGAAAAGCGACGCCGTGCCCAGCAATATGAAAAGGCTCATGCAATAACTGCCCCTTCTCCGAATGTCATTCAATCTGATGTGATTGATAAATTACGGCATGGCATGCACAAGACATTTAACCAGATCAATCAAGAAGCAACTCAAGTCTCTTGGAAAAAGCCAAGTGAAGCAAGTGTGGATAAAACACATTGCATAGTAATTCCTGAAAGTCCCACGCCAACAATTTCCGCAACTGAAACGGATCAAGTACGACCTGATGACTTCTGGGACGATATTGAGGCGGCTGCAGAGATTGTCTTGTGGGAAAACGAGCATCAGGCTGAAGGGGCACTCGAATTGCCTACTGAAAATGCAGTTAGCAATGATAATCAGAATACAAACACGTCAGTTAGCAAACAAATACGGCCCGGAAATGTCAAGGTCGGGACGACCTCAGATGCAGCAATTCCGTCGATTTCTCAGGAATTAGTCGCTGCAGCAGAAATTATTCAGTGGGAGACAAACCAAGAAAATTATATGAATGCGTCGAATAACGGTGTGTGCCGACCAAGCGACGACTCAGATAGCGATCCTGTAGCTAAAGCCCCTCAACTGCAGCTACTGCCTGTGCAAGTAACTGATGACTCCGAGCACGAGCAAGAGGCTATAGTGACACGATCTCGAGACGGCTGCGAAATGTTTGAGCCAGACCTTTGCAGAGGTACTCACGATAAGCTCAAACCGCATCGCAAACGCTTAATGGCCGCAGCACCGCAATCAAGTCAGTATAAATGCTTTTGACCATTTTAGTTCTATACCGCAAATTGTATATCATTTTAAAACCTACAGCTAATTACTCTACCTAATCGAATTCTTCAGCTTCACCACACAGCAATGCAGACCACAGCAACGCGTTTACTTCGAGAATTGAAAGTCAGACAAAGTCTACTTCATCACATCAAGAGTTCATGTACGTCGATCCCGCTAGTGTCTGGCGTAACAACTGAAGAAATTGACTGCGTTTGATTCACTTCTTATGCAGCGACAAACACCTTTTGGAGAACAAACTTGAGCTTCCAGTACTCGAGTTCCTCGAAATGATGCTTTGCTAAGTAATTCCCGTGTATTTCTCCAACCTGTCTTCGCGATCGCGGTCTTTCACAGTGCTCTAGCTTGATTAAATTATCTTGAATACCAACCCTCTCCTATCATAACAGACCAACTATAATATATTACTCATACTTGCGGCAGACAGGATCGGCATAAACCAAGTGAGTCGCCCACATCACCAAATCATTTTCTTCGGACGAGAATGGAAGAACTAATCCAATGCTGTTGAAATTCTTTGCACTGCCATACTCGACATTTACATACGTTTCTGTCTGCTCCAGCAACGCAAACCAAAGTGATCGAGTAGGCGCCTTAGCTTCTTCTTGTTTCCGCTGTCGCTCACTGTTGTATAAAAAGGTGCCATGCAATCCTGAAAAAATACTTTCGTAAAGTGCCGAAAGAAAAGCTTCGTTAAACTCAAACGCCCACGGCTGTTGACGCCAAATCTGCCACAATGCGTCCAGCCACTGGACAAACACAGGAGATTGTTCTTCAAGCTCTTGTTGCCCAGGACCTTCGCCATGCCCATAACGATATCGGAACAGGTGTCCAAAAGAGCACCACCCCTTTTCAATAAGATTAAGCAATCCTCGGATAGTCCGATAGTGAGGATCCAACAAGAGCTGCACCATGCCTGTAAGCTGCGGAGTTCGGTCCCATCCGTCGCTACAATGAATCATCACGGAATGGCCCTGATTAAGATACCGACAAATTTTTTGTGACGTTAAAAGAATGCTCGATAAGTGCAGGAACCAAAAGGTGCTCCGCAACTGAAATAGCCAGCCACTGCTCTCCCGTTCCTGGCCAGGTTGGCATACTGCAGCTAATGAAGCGTAGGATGAACGCACGGCATGAATATTTGCGATGTCGCAAAAGTGAAGCTCCGAATTCGGATAATTTCGTGGATCCTCAGTGCCTTTGCCTTGAGCCGAGTTGGCCGCAGCCGCCATTTGGCTTCGCGCATCAAAAAAGTGAAACCTTGCATCGCCACTGGCGCTTGTTGCGTTTTGGAGGGCGGCGACCAATTTTTGGTCGGCATTAACCACGAACCCGCTTAAACCTGTGCACGGTTGAGCACATCGGCACACAAGCGCCCCCGTGTGCGGGTGACGCCACACAACTGCAGGAATGCGACTTGCACTACGATAAATGCTTAGCTCGCGTAAGTCTTCATCATCTAGAACAGACGGAATTACAAATGTATCTGGATATGAAGGAAACATGGTGTAAGTCGAATTGTCATAGAGACGCATCCAGCAATCTTCATCCAGCAGCTTCAGTCGGCGATAGTCCTCTTCTGCATCGTAAAATAAATCACTTGGTGTTCTAAGACCAATATTATCCATGTCATTCGTCGCTTCTTTTTGCCGCAGAGCCTGATAGTGCAAGTTCGCGAATAGGAAATGCGAAGGTGAACCGCCTGGGGAGTAGAGCTCCCATATACAGCCCAGAAATTCCGAACACGTGGCTTCATTCTGAAAAGCCAAGGAGGCTCGCAAGAGGTGCTTGCCTTCAATGTTAGCGACATGAGGTGCTGTCGTGAAGCTTTCAGCCGACAAAATCGATGCCAAAGGGATTTCCATCGCGTCTACTGTACTAAGCGCCTGCCAAATGATGCGATAATTTGTGAGCACCAATATCCCATCAATACTAAAATGTGGGGCAGTCCCCAAGACCATCTCGCCCACCAAATGTGTCACTTGCCCAACTCCACGAAACGCGCCTTTGACAGTGTGTGTACCAAGACCAAGCATTCCCATACCAAGGCCTTTGGCAAATCCAAAAACACCACCGTTTGCTCCACCTTGGTATGTTTTATTCACGAGGCCAGCCGCACCCTTAAGGAATGCACTGCCAACACTTGTAGAAGCGCGGAAGAGTCCTCGGCCCAAAGATCGCGTAGGGTGGTTGTAATCGCGAGTAAAACAATTATCCGTTTGCACCTTGTGACCAGCTGCCCCTAATGAAGCGTACGATCGAGGCGGAGCAATTCTTCCAGAGCCATCTTCGCTCCACTCGTTCGCATCCACATCATCCTCAGACGAAGACGACGTCACGAGCATTTCGTTTTTTAAATTCTGCTCTTCACCGCTATCGTCGCACTTGTAAAAGATTATATAGGCAGCCCTGTCCACACGTAGGCGTACGATCTCGCCAGGAACGGGATATATATCTCCAATGAGTGGCTGAAACTCATCTGCCGGCTCCGTAATATGAAATGTTGGCGTTGTGTGGCCCTCAATGCAGGCACAGTTATCAAGACAAAGCATCGTAGGGGATTTTGTGCTCCGGACACTGATCGCGGGACTATTCGTATACACTCCCGAGATTTTCTCAATTGCGTCATAGCTGCCATAGCCACAATTGCTCACACTCGAATGCGTAAATCGAAACGGCTCACTTTCATAGATTGGATAAAACGTTGTTGGGGTACTTGAAGTACTATTGCTCTCGATACTACAAGATCCTCCCCCATTTGGAATTGTGATGGCATCAGAAAACGAGAATCCTTCGTAATCACCAAGATCCGAGAAGCTACTTGAAGTCTGCCGCGTTAAACTGGGCGGACCGTTGCTTAAAGCAGTGTTTGTGTCCGTCTCAAAGTCCAGTGCGATCGCTAACTCAAACTGATCGTGATCCTTTTCCGCGCTTGAACGCGCGACTCCAGAAGCTTTGCACTCCTCATCATCTATGCCTACGAGATTAGCATTTCCGCCTCCTTCTTTGCTGTCCGCATCAATCATATTCTGTAGAAGAGGGCCCTTCTCTTTGTCGGCGTCACTGCGACTTTCATCAAGGTCTGAATCGGTTTCTGTAGCAGTGCCCGATGTCGGTGCAGCGGCATTTTGCGTCCTTCCGTGCCTCTTCCCATGCCCCGTCGAGGATGAATCCGTTTCGGATTCATCAATACTCGACGAGGTTGGAGATATGATCTGTGCGTGTATAACGTTCATGTACTCTGTACCTGCGAAGTGCCGATCCGTGGGGGCGCTAAGTCTTTCGCTTGTATCGTCAAATCTGTGCGACACTTTAACGTAAAAGTCGTTGTCCCGCCCGGTTGTCCTAGCTGCGCTCATCCCGGCTAATCATCAATTGAAAAAACACACACAATCGCATAAGGTCTTTCAAAATTTATTTAAGACAATTTCCGCACGTACGGAAGCACCGCGACGGCAGCTGACTGAAACCAGTGTCCAGGCTTTCAACGAAAAGTGTATCAATCACGCTCAAGTGAAGGGGATAAGTGCGGCGTTTAGAGGCTCGTGCGGCTTCTTTAGGCGGCGGAGCCAGCAATTCGTTCTTTTTGTTCGTGACTACTTGGTGCCATCAGACAAACCCCCATCCCTCGAGGAATGATGGTCATTATCGTGTGAGTTGGGTGGTAGAATCAGCATAACCTAAAATTGTACCGCCCAAAATTTTAGAGCCCTAGAATTGATATAAATGGTTAACAAAGAAAACGCTTTCAAAATGTTTTCTTGCTATGCTATTACACTTGAGTTTTTTGTGTCGCTGTTTCGCCTATTCCATGGAAAATTTGATCCATGAAAGCCTTTCAGTCCTGGAGCGCAAAAGTTAAGTGACTAGATAGGAATAGATCAATGGCGACTGTTGTGATGGCATCTAACAAGCATGAGGTGTCCCTTGCATAAATATATTTTTTTAGAGGAGGAATAATAAGTATAAAAGATGTTTAAATTAGGGAGATGTTCACGGCACCCGTAGCGGAGCTACCTCGCTCCTTAAGCCAGAGATAGACTTATATACTCAAAGAGTTTCTTAGTTATATAGAAATAGAACAAATGGGTTTGACAACTCAGGGAGTCATACAAGCTATTAAAGCTTAATGAATCCTAGTTCAAGGAATTCAGGAGCTCGTAGAACCAAGGGGCAACTAGTGCCCGAGAGTATGAACCTTAGAAAGGCTTCTGTCTCTCACAGATGAATGCGCAAGCCTTAGGAAGGCATTAGACGCTTTAATATCAAAAGAGGAACTTAACTTTATTTAATTATTTGAATCTGAAAACCTTCCCCTAGCTAATTTAAATAGATTTCGGCCACCAGATTTATATCTGGCGGCGACCACGTTTGTTACCCATAATAATTGGGATTTAGTAATTAACTATTTAAAAAGGATGAAAGGGTATTTTACCCATAAAATAATTGTACCACAACAACGGTTCTCCAATTTAGTGTGCCCCATTACACCCTCCTCCATCAGACTGTTGACACCGAGTGACAACACTCGCTTCATTTCCTATTTGAGGTTGGAACATATACAGCTAACTATTTGGTTGTGTTTAACATTCCTTTGTCCCATGACAACTAAGCGTGAGTCACAGACTCTTAGCACCTTCCTCGACAATGAGAGAATGGTGGACTAGAAAGTCACACCCCATCGAAGGATGAGGAAATAAAGCGTCGCTCTTACACGCCTCCTCACGAGGATGAATGTCGGCGGGCCCCGAATCCGTTCTCAGAACGTGGTGGTGCCGATGTCTTAACTACATTGCGCAGGACAGAGGACCCTGAGTCCAACATTATCACGAATCCGCTCGATGAAGAGCAATAGCGGACACTCCTCATAGAGGAATAAGCTCGTCGTCGAGATGCAGAAATAGCGAAAGCTAGAGCTCACAGTGAATACCGATTCACTCCACTTAGTGTGGAAAAGCGTCTCAAAGAGATCACGGGTCACAGCTTGGCCATCTGGATCTCTGCTCCCACGGCGTAGACGCCGGAGGAGCTCCCGCTCGCGACGCTTTTAATGAGCGAAACCTTACGCCAAAGGTAATGATGAGCGAAGTCAGTATCTGACGCGTTTGCGTGATCAGGCCCGTGGGGCTTCGGTGGCCTCAATGAGAGAAATTTCGATCGTTTTGTTTCCAAACGTATTAAAAAGCGAAAACGACACTTCGTTTTTGAAAACTGGGTCCGGCACAATCGATGATACTGGTTTCAAAGACGAAAGATCCGTTGACCGTGCAACCATGGATCGAAGCCGCACTGAGGCTATAGATCCACCTATTCCCACTTCTAGTGGAAAGCGTCGTTTGACGCAAGTTGACCCTGAGCTTGGCGCTCATAAAGTCAACTGCACACGGGCAATCTTGCCGAAGAGCTACTTCAAACTCTTAAGAGTTTTAGGAGAGGGGTTCCCCAGCCACTTCACTAGATTATGGTATCGGCTCTTACGACGGCGTCGCTTAACAATTTTCTCCACATGAAACTGAAGGTTATCTCGCGCATCAAGCATTGCGGGAGGGGGGGCCGAATTCTCGACGGAAGCATTTGATGCTCTAAGCACGAGATGCAACTTCTTCGCGACGCCTTGCTCGGGTTGAGGGCTCTATGAAGGCGGTTCAAGACCGTCTTTCGATGCTGGAACTTCAGCGAGCTCGTGTGGAGGGCCAGCTGGGCATCCTGGTGCGGATGCAGCCGTCTACGGAAAGGCCGTCTTTTCCGGCGCAACGCCTCCAAGTCCACATGGAAGGATTCCAATATCGCTTAAGCAAGCCGACATAGAACACTGGGTGTGTACGCAACTTGGTTGGAAGGTTTAACGTGTAAGCTAGGTCCTTCTTGGCCACAACCGTAAATGGTCCAATAAAGCGCGGGCGCAATTTGGTCTTGAAGATCGCGACATCAAGTTAGTAGGTAGATTGAAGCGTTTAATAAACGCGGCTCCGATCGCATAAGAATTAACACAGCTTTTGCCTCCGGCATCTGCTTGTTTTTTTTTGTCCTGGCTATCAGCCATCGTGTCACGTACATGTCTTAAAGCACTAAATTGCGTCGCGAGAAACTCGCGTACTTGTTTCCGAATGGTAATAGGGCTGATATCAGCAAGCCTATCGGTAATTCCCTCCTTAAGCTCTGAGCCACGCAGTGGTATCATTTGCGGAATGCGTGGGTGGGTCAGACCGATGACATGGAATGGAGTGTAGCCTGTTGAGGCATGGACAGCGTTATTTAACGCAAATTCCACAACTGGGAGTATTGAGCTCGAGCGCTTTGGTGTAGCACTCGGAAAATCGATTTCCAGAATTTATTCGTGAAACGGGTATCTCGATCAGAGATATTGCCACTGGCAAAACGTGTTGTCAAAACACGGGATCAATGAACAGCCTTGCTGTACCTTCACCATCAATGGTATCCGCCACAGCCGCTAAGTGAACCATTTTGCTCAATCGGTTCACAAGGACCACTATGCCGATGTTACCGGCCGAATCTTTTGGTGGGCCAAAATAAAATTCATACTGATGGACTCTCAACACTCTGTGGGTGCGAGAAGACTTGCTAGCGGTGCAGCAGCATGCGCCGAGAGTTTAATCCAATGGCAAGTTTTGCACGTGCGAACGTACGTGCTGACCCATCTATAATGTTTTGGCTACCAATATATATGGCTTACAGAGCCGTAGATCTTTCTCTCCCGAGATGACCGCATAGGACAGTATCGTGTGCCTCGTAGAGAATTCGGTACTTCAAATCCTCATCATGAGGAACAACGACGCGCGGAGGATCCGCAGCGTCCGTGCAATAACGCAAAAGGCCGTTATCGATAAAAAAAATCGATGTAACCTTACAGCAAACGTGCGGACAATTTAGAACCTGATCCGGTGCTCTTTAAGGCTAGTAGTAGAGCTACAGTTCATCCTTGGCTAGAGCCGAATGGATTAATTTAGTAATAGGCGACATTGTAGTCGTTAAATAAGAGAGCTTATAATCCGGCCTGCGTGATGACGCATCCGCCAAAGTATTCTGCTTGCCAGACTTATACTTCACCCCGAAGTTGTATTCCGCGAAAAGAATAGCCATCGGGCCACTCTCTGTGAGAGATTGGGCGACTTAGTCGCAGTGCGTAATGACGTGTGATCTGTGTATATCACAAACGGCTTAGAGCCTAGCAGATGAACTGTGAATTCGACAAGAGCATGCGTCAATCCAAGAAACTGTTTGTCATGAACTGGGTAGCTCTTTTCCGCAGCTTTAAGCTGTCTAGACTCGAACGCAATCAAACGTTCACGTCCATCATCATCTGTTTGTAACAGAGCACTGCCAATGGCAAAATCCGATGCATCAAGGACGACACTGAAAATCAATTTGAATTTGGCAGTGCCAGAATCGGGGCATGGATAAGACTATCTTTAATTGCTTGAAAAGCATTATGGTCCGTGCTAGCCCAGCACCAATCTGTCTCCTTTTTTAAGGAGACTAGATAATGGCCTAAGCAAAATCAGCGTAATTTTCGCTATATTTGGTGAGACCCAACCACTTACGCAAATACTTTTGGTTATAAGGAATCGGCAATCATCTATGGCTTTTACTTCAGCGGGTAAGCTCTAACGCCTCGCTTCCCAATGAAGCACCCTAAAAAGATTTTCTTCTGCGCCAAAAATGAATTTAAGATGCATTGGCGTACAATTTTTTTTGCGCATACACTCGAGCACTGCTCCCAATGGTTTTCCACATCCGACCGACCCTCTCCGCACAAAAATGTCATCGAAATAAGTCTGTGCATAACCTCGATGAGGACGGAACAGTTGCGTCACTAGACGACTAAATGTTGCCGGGGGTTGATAATCCCTTGTGGCATTACCAACCACTCCCATATCGTACCGCTTGGGGTCTAAACAGCCGTAAGCGGGATATTGCTAGCTTGCATGAGTAGTTGGTAATAATCATCGACTAAGTAAAGTGTACTGCACATTGCATATCCCTTTGAAGAGCATCCTTTCTAGGTATTGGTTTTTGTGCCGGTATAGTGGCAGCATTAAGCTTATTATAAGCATGTACAATGCGCCATTTACCATTTGGCTTTTTGACACAAAATGTTGATGTCGAATGAGGATTTTTGCTCTCTCGTACCATTCCAGCCTCGGGCCTAGCACGGAAGAAATTGTCAATGACCTCTTACTTTTCCTTTGGTAAAGGCCACATTCGTGTGTCCCGGGTCAATTTAATGACGGACACCTCTGTCTGGAGGAAAAATCGATGGTGGATTGGTACACACCACATCTTAAAATTACTTAACGAAGGAATAGAATGGATCCATGTGATCGTTGATCACTCCGCGCACTAAGTGCAACTTTTGTGTCCTCCAAGACGGCTTTAGTCAAAAGCGATGATACGTTTAACTCAATAGTTGGTCGAATGATCACCATCTCAGATAAGTCACCTGCCTTTAAGGCTCGGCCAAAATCATTAATAGACATTTCGTCTCGCTATAAAAGAGCATGTAACGAGGGGATGGCCTCAAGGCCAACTTCTCCCTCGTTGTCACCGCTCATACCATTTACAAGCGTCTGCCCTGCTTGCTTATATCACTTTGTGAGGTTATCGACGCTTCGCCTCTCTCCTGTTCTGGAGTCGAGACAATACGCTTTATAGAGGCCGGGACATTCATGTCCCCAAGTTTCTCATTATTTATTGGCTCCGTACCAGAGCTGGTGTCGAATCACACATTCGACGAGGAGTTATGTAACTTAGCTTCGTTGTCCAGTGATCGTTGGCGTGTCACTTCACGTGCATTAGAAGTGTTTGACCCGAAATGCCCTGGCAACTTGCCAATAGTGTCACGACTGACACTCAGTATGGCGATTCCTCGGCCGAACATACTCGGTGTAATTGACGTTCCACTCCAAGTATCTCAGGGATATTGCGCCCTTGATGATTCGGCCTTAGGCCAACAATGCTTTCAGCATTTAGTGAATCGTTATTATAACGAGCGCTACTCGATGGAGTACGTGCCGTTCCACTTATTTCTGCTGAGTCGGGCTCAGAATTATTGTTGTTAACATTAGAGTTTATTACTTCAGATATGCCAATGTCTAAAACACTGACAGACTCATTCAAAGATCCGCGCCAATAGCGCTTTTGCTGCCTAGCAAAGGTGGGTTCATGACTCTCCAAAACTTTGCTGGGAACATTGCGCGTGGCGCCCAAGGTCTTAGACCTCTAATCAATCCGTGGCTCATGGTGTTCTAACCAGGCCAGACCAAGGATGAGATCATATCTCGAATCCAAATCAAGGACGAGACAGCGTTCCATACTGTCAAAGTCCAGAAACTTTATACCTAAGTTCAATGGAACTTTGGGAACAGTGACACAAGTCCCAGTCGCTAAGCGAACAGTGATTGTATCACCTTCATGCGATCTAAGCGCCTCAACATATTGCTGATTCTCTTCAAGGGAAAGACGACGAGCATTATTGCAAGACACTCCTGAGTCAATTAAAATTGACCACGGCTTATCAAAGTCCTTTACAGTCGCTTGAGCGACTAGCAAGCCAGGCTTGTACTCTCGCCCCGTGTCATTGCGCACCGAGCTAATTGGGGCTAGATCCTGCTTACTATCACATCCCAGAGGTTCAATAGAGCCTAGGTCTCCCGCAGTAAGGCGCCCCGCCCCTACTGGGTATCGACGTTTTCTCGCACCGTACCATTTAGCGGTGGCTGTGCCGACTCGAAACATTTATGTACCTGATCCAGAGCCTAAGACTCACCCTCTTGTTGTCAGTGTTAAGAAATTTGAGAGTAAAGAGGGAGAAAAACTCCCGTTTGGATCAAGCAAATGAAGATGTCCATTGAGTCTGCATTGTTGACAAAAAGTAGCCATGGCCGTTTCCAAACTCGGAGATAAAGCCCTGGAATGAGCATTCTCGTGCTGCACATCTATGAACGACGCTTTTCACAAATGGGATTTGCTCTAATAGCGAATGACTAGCATGTTTGCACCGCTTGATCAAATTTTTCGTATGCAATCACGGCTCATAACGGCTCGTCAGGGTAAACGAACTATAAAGGACTATGTCCAGGAGTTGAAAGCTCTCATTGCCGCTATGCGTCAAGACCCGGTGCAAGAAGCAACTGAACTAACCGCCTTTATGAGGGGGTCTCAATGAGGGCGATGTCCGGATGGAATTGTTCCGATCCAAACGTGTCACTTTCGAAGAGGCAGTTGCCATAGCGCTACGCGCTGAATTCGACTTTAGGTCCGCTCGTGTTAGCACACCCGTGTACCGTACAAGCTCTTCAAGCACATCGGGGTCGTATAATAGACCGGAACCAATGAATCTTAGCCTCATTGAGGAGGGAGAAAAAGCACTTCAAGCTTTAGAACAGCATAGAAAACATCCGCAGATGTAACATGTGCGGAAGCACGAAACACTTACGACCGGGTTGTCCCCTACGCAACGCGCGCAAAACTCAAAAGAGCAACAATCCCGACTTATACTAGAAATCTGGTCCTAAACCTGTCCGATAAGTGAGGATTCGTTTTCCACAAAGGCTTCAAGCATTATATCCAGAACCTTCTGGTACCTGGGACATGATGAATTCAATGTGTTCTAGCCCTAACAAGGTTTTAAGCTTCTCAAACGTTGGGCGTTTCGCCCCTGAAAGTTCTGAAAAGAACTTTTTTTTCAGCAGTGGCTTAGTCTTATGAAGATTCAGGCGTAGATTGACAACAAGTGCTACAAAATCAAAGAGACCTAATAGGTTTAACAACTCAGGGGGTCGTGCAAGCTTGTAAAGCTTAGTGAATCCTGGTTGAAGGGATTCAGGGGTTCGTAGCACCAAGGGGCAACTAGTGCCCGAGAGTATATACCTCGGGAAGGATTCTTTCTTTCACAGAACAATGCGCAAGCCTTAAGAAGGAACGAGACTTTTTGAGATAAAAGGAGTCACTAAACTATATCAAATTATTAAAATCTAAAACCTTTCCAAGCTAAATTAAAACAGATTTCGGCCGCCAAAATTATATCTGGCGGCTACCACATATGTTACCCATAGTAAATGGGATTTTAGTATTTTTTTTTTCTGAACTAGGATAAAAGGGTGTTTTACACATCAAGAAAATGTACCACAACAACGGTTCACCAACCGAAGTGTGCCACATAACAATTACTGTAGTTTTTGCAGCCGGCTCAAAATCGGACCGGCGCGAAAGGTATCAGCGACGACATTGACTGGTATATTTTCCACGGAGAAGTTGTACTTCGCGAAGAAAGACAATCGTCTCGCCATTCTCTGCAAGAGTTGTGGACTGTTTACGGCCGTGCGTAAGGACGGATGGTCCGTATAAACAATGAACGGTCTATCTCCCAAGAGATAAACCCTACTGCATATTTCATGGCAAGGAGTTCCTTGTCATGCACTGGACAATTGCGTTCAGCTGGTTGAAGCTGACGCGATTGATAGCATACGACGCGCTCTCCGCCGTCTGGGGTCATATTGCATTAACGCAACAGCCGATTGCAAAATTTGCTGGCGTCACAGACCACATGAAATGGTCTTCCTTCGTCACCAATCGCCAGGATTATCATTTTCAACAAGCTCTGCTGGATACCCTCAAAAAAACGTGGACAATCAGCGTTCCATGACCACTGTACATTTTTCTTTAACAAAGAAGAAATATGTGCTGTATTTCGGCATAAGTGCGTGAGTACTTGTGCAGGTACGCCGCTAAGCCGTGGACATTTCGAAGTGCCCTTAAATCGACTGGCTTAGGCCAATTGGTAATCGCCTTGATCTTTTCCGGATCCGGACGTACTCCGTGTTTACCCACGATGCACCCAAGTAGTGGTATTTCGCTTGCAGCGAATACACACTTCTTGAGATTAACATACAAGTTGTGCTTACGCATAATTGTATGAGCTTTTCGGACTAGGTTACGATGTACTTCAACGTCCAACATTCCATTCATCGCTCTGCTACTAGCGAGGATGTCTTCAAAATTATTCGGTTCAAAATCCCGCACCGTTCTCAACAGATTAGTTACACGTTTCTCGTAGGGGCATTACTAAGCCCTTGTGGCATAAGAAGCCACTTCCGTAGCATTCCGCTTGGGGTGCTTATTGCTGTGAATGGGGTATCCTGTTCATGCATAAGGATCTGATGGAATATATCCATCGGATCCATTGACGAAAAGATAGTATACCATCAATGAGTACGCCTTTTCGTGGTACCGGCGTTCAATTTATTGAAGGCATGCACAGTCCGCCTCTCTCCTGTTGCTTTCCGCACAGAAGGTCGGAGAGCTATGTGGGGAGGTTGACTCTCTCACATGGGCCACTGCTAAGCGATCGGAAAAAAACTTATCTCGCTGATACTACTTGACGAGGCAATGACCACTGCTTCATGACGCAGTATTTTGAACCTAAAATTAGGTCGATTTCGTGTCGTATGCCTCTATCCTGAGGCAACTCGCACGGTACGGATTTAGGGAATACATGCTTAAATTCGATCAAATTATAATTTAAAGGATTTTCTTCAATTACTTCCAAGATTGGGACGTAAAACGTTCAATCCGAGTCTTCTCATCGAGGACACTTTCGTCCATCGATGAGCTGCTGAGAACCCGTTCGTTTCCAGGAAGTACTATTGCCGACCGAATATCGACCACGTACTTGCTATCTTTGACAAGTACGCAGATCTGCTTGACTTTGACGCTACGCAGATCACGCAAGAACCGTTTCAGTTCTGGCGTTGGCAATTGATATCTCCGAAGTTATCTTCGGAGGCGCTATCAGATCATGTGTATTAGCGCATATACTTGATCCATTGTTTACTAAGACATTTATTGTCTCAGATTCCTCATTGGAACTTATTTCCAAAAGTACCTGGGAACCTTTGACCACAAGTTTCTGGGGACTTATTCCCGCAGATTCTCGAAGACTCATTCCCTCAAGTTTTATTTGGTAGTATCCCTATCCAACTGCCTCTAGCTGTGATTGCGCTACCGCAGCGAAATTCTTTACGATCGACTCTCCAGTCGATCGAGGAATTTCGCACTGCCTCTTATAGACAAACGTTTCTAATTTCTTGGATAATGCTTTTTAAGCAAACATCCTTGTTTCATACCACTCGACTTATTCGAGTAATCGAACTTCGATGCTGCCTGTGCATGTGCACAGCCGTCAGAATCTAACTCCACAGTGTGATGGGGACTCACACTGATGTCTTGTGCAATAATGTGAGCGACCCAACCACAAGTGAGGACACGTACTCACTCGTAGGGCACCCACACCTGGTAGACGCTCCAAGACATTCATCAGATGGCCGTCTGCTAAAGGGAGCGACAGGCATCGTCATGGCTTGATGCTGCCAATTAATACATGGCTCGTACTTTGTGAGCCGTGGTAATCCAGGAATGACCTTAAATTTGTCATCCAAATCTAGTACGATGATATTATCATCGAACTGTTTCTCTCTGACGTGTATTGGATACACACTACATGTTTTTTAAATGTTACGGATGCGCCTGTTGCTAAGCGCACTGTCATCCTTGTTAAAGGTATATCGTGCACAACGAGCTTGAGCCTGCGATCTTCCAGCGATCGGCGTCGATAAAAATTGTTCGACGCTCCACAATCGACGAGGGATTTCTTTGCCGCTATATTTTGCAAGGTTATGAGGTCAACCTCATCACCTGGAGCAGTTACAAACAATGGTTATCTGTGAGGAGCAACCTTCGCTAAAAGGCCTGAGAATTCTTTTGACGTTGTTGGATCAGTAGGGCGCTCCGCAACTGCTGACCCTGAAAGTTTTTGACGATCCGCCTCGCCGTTGCGATTTCGCAACAGCGTCGGATCCGCGTCCTCCGCTATTCTTAGCAGGAGGTCGATCGTTTCTCTCAGTGATTCTTGGCATGGGCGTGGGCACCACGCTTATAGTCATAGTGGCCCGTCTTTTTACAACGACTGCGTCTTCGTAATCGTTTGTAGCTTGAAGAGCGAAGACTTTGCTGTCCACAAAGAAGAGGTCCATTGGTTTGGGGATGGCTATTCGATGTCGTATAGGTGAATGATAAGCACCCAAGGGGTTAAAGCCTGTTTAAGCTGAAGTCCTCCTGTTCCACTACAGAGATTGTTTGATCAAGCGTCTCTAATTGGAGCCAGAATAGATGGGTTTTAATAGGATCGTCTGCAAGGCCCTTGATGAACACAGTAACCTGTGACTGCACATCGATTGGAGGACTCACGACACAACTCACTAGGTATCGTGTATGTTGGCATAAGCGCTAAAGTCACGCGAGCTCGGCTCGAACCCTGAATTTGGCACGTGGCGGCTCAAAGTGTTGGCCTGAGCCGGGACTTAAAGACCGGATACGACCCAAACACTATTGGGTCGTGGAGCTTTAGCCTGGGGCTTAAAAATTGGCACGTTTGGCCAGGTTGGGCATGCCTAACTTCACTTTTGTCGCATCGTTATCGATGTGGCGAGCTTCAATTGCATCGGCTAGTTCGACGAACCATCTTGGCATGGAACTTGGAGACTCAATCTTTAACCTTTCCGCTAGCACCGTAAATATGCTGCTATCTTAACAGTTCCATCGGTTGAGAGCCTTGCTGGTAAAGTAAGGTTAATTTTCACGGACCACTTCGAGTTGATGATGTATAAGCCTGGTGATAGAGGCGTGTTATTCGTCCTTCTGTATAGCGACCAACATTCTGTGTTCAGCTTGTCCGCCTACGACGACCGCTGTCCATTCAAGGTCACTCAAATGGGTGAACCTTTCAAGCGTTTTGTGAAGCCTCGTTGAGGGACATGTGGGCCCCTCTCTTTTTCTTCCAACATGTCTTTGTTGAATTGAACGTGCGTGGACTGTTAAACGGACGACGAAGTTCTACTAGGTACCTTTCGCTAGGATCTAGCCAGCCTGCACTGATTACAGGCAGGTGAGGTGCCTCGAAACTTCACGTACACTGACGTGAAGAGAGGGGTTTAGAATAGCTAACAGGTATTAGCTGCTAAAAGGTTTATACTAGGGCTTTAATACAGAGAGAGCAAAGCTGTATTAATATAGTAGTTCCTACGTTACGATCTTCTCTCTACTACTGACTTTTTATTATTAATAACAAACTATGTACAGCGCCTCCTTGCGCAACCGCTCAATCGTGTCTTGTATTGATTGGCGAATTGATTTAAACTTAAATCAACCATTCGACCTATTTATTATCTTATTACCAACTTCGGTAACATTGGAAATATTAAGTAAGCTTTATTAATTGATACAAATTAATACTTTCCTAATTATTTCCTCTAATCGGAAATAATACTTATTATTCCTAATATAGGAAATAATATTTATGAAGCGGCACCCCTAACATGTTGTACCATGATTGGCTTTTATTAACTTCGCAAAGAACCTGACTCTTGCTTTCGTCACACTTTTTTAAATACCTACCTCAGAATTAGCGTATTTTGGTGAGTAGAAGCGCCAACAAACAATACCTAGGTTCTGCTTTAAGAGATTACACCATGGCACGATAGAATTCGCTAATAACTAAATAAAGTTGAAGCTAGCAGCTTTAAAGCTAGTCAGCTGCACTTATTTTTCTAATTTATCCTATTATTTTGCTTCCCACCACAAGCCAGCGCGTCAGCTAATCATTTGCGTATTTCTGTTTATTTTCAGAAACACATATGCGATGATTGTAGGGCCTGTCAAAACTAACGCACCATAACCATCCAACACCTACAAGACAAAGAAAGAGCACTCAGACAAAAACCACCAATGTCGATACTTACGTAGCTGGAACGCCTCATCTGACAGCATAGAATTAAGGGAGAAGTACCAAAATACCCCTGACAAATGCAGAAAAGACGTGAATACCCCTGTACTTTTATAAATGACCAAAATGCCCCTGGCTATAGCCTAAATATATATACACGGAAAACCGTTGCGCACAGCATAATCACATCACTTTACCTCACCGCCGCGCCCCTACCTCACTTCTCCGAGCCAATTATGGCGAAACATTAGGTTACCGTTGGAACGGAGTTTGCAAATGGGAAAAGCTTCCGCGAAGCAGTCAAAGCGACTGCCATCGCTGAACGGTTCGAGGTCGCGGTGATCAAAAGTGACAAACGACGCTTCACAGTGGCTTCCGAGCAAGAAGGCTACCTTTGGAGGCTGCACGCTGCAAAACTTGCCGACGCACCAACGTTCACCACCAGGACTCTGCGAGACGAACACTCTTGTCAAGGTGTGACTCACCTTGGCCAATAACAGGCATCAATTTCTTGGGTTGCGAATGAAGTCGAGGCCCGGTCGCGTGACAACCCCTAGAACAGACCAAAGGAAATCATCCAAGACGTTCGTCGCTAGCATGGAATCATCACGATTTCATGCAAGCAAACTTGGAGAGGAAAAGCGAGGAGTATGGAACTATTCACGGCTCTTACGAAAAAGCTTATGAAAAGCTTCCGGCGTATTAAAGGCAGATTTGTTTGACAAATCCAGGTGAGGGCCGTGGATGGCTGGTGTTCGTTTTATTTGCCTGCCAAAAAATCTCAATATTTTGCTGATGCAATGACTGCTGCAACAGGAAGCGTTGCGGCCGTGTACACGACTGGGCCCGAGCATCATTTTCGGCGCCTTTTTGTTGCCTACCAAGCGTCGATTGCAGGATTTAGCTCTAGGTGCCGTCCACTACTGGGCCTTGATGGAACCCACCTTAGATCAAAGTATTTAGGGACGCTCCTAGCGGCGACGGCTGTGGACGGTGATGGCGCTCTCTTCCCGCTGGCAATGGCCATCGTCGACGCTGAAAACGACGAGAACTGGCTTTGGTTTTTATCAGAGCTGTTCGATGGCAGTGCCGACCTTTTTCTCAACTGAAGGAACAAGTAGCGAAGGCCATTCAGCTACCTTCTGTCGCCGCTCGTCGAACCAGACTATCAACTGCTCCCGGTTCCTTTTCGCAAAGTGTAAGAATATTCCAAAACGGTTAGAATCTGTAGTTCGAATCCATTCAATAGCCTTCATCAGCAACCTACCGCCGCATCATCATTACGATTGGGAGCTCATGGGCTTCCAGAATCCAATTGTTAAGCGATTCCGCGATATTGGAGGTCAGATGTCCAAATCTGTCTCCCTCAAACGCGCTGTTGGTCCAAAGATTTTTGGCTATGCCCGCAATCCACTCATTAGCTTCAATTGAAATTTCTTCAATCTCGCTCATCTTAGCGTCGAATTCCACGTCGGTCAATGCATAGGCGGCCTGCCACAAGAGCTTAACCAATGAGTCATTTTTGAATGCCTTCCGAAAGTTTTCACTGAGGTGCCGCATGCAAAAACCATGATATGCATGAGGAAAGATTTCCTGAACTCCGTCGATCAGCCCTTTCTGACGATCGAGAAGGAAGGTCAGACGCTTCATATTCGGAGAATTTTCTTCCAGAAGCGTCCGTAACGCGCTAGGCACTACCGGGTTCTACGTGCGGCTGATCATGAATTCGAGGTGATATCAGAGGACCGGAATTTGACTGTCAATGTTAGGCAACATGAGTGCTCGTGCAAGCGGTGGCAGATACAAGGTGAGCTTGCTCAGATATAATCATCAACGTATCCTTGACGACTCGTTCTATTAACAATAGCACATCTATATCACCAGGATTTCCTTGTCACCACGCAGCAGCAGCGCTGCTATCGTGTCAAATGAATGTGAGGCAGCAAGCAAAAGAATGCTTTACGGTAGTTGCATACCGGCGCATGTACGCAGAAACGGTACACCCACTCGGCGATGAAAGCATTTGGGCTGTTGTGTTAGATGAGGACGGGGAAAAGTACGTGTATCCCCACCGCGTACAAGACACCCACCGGGACGCCCAAAGAAGAAGCGCATGCGTAGAGAGGAGGAAGGCCTGGAGAAGCGTCCCGTGCATTGCGGCAGATGCAAACAACCTGGACTTTATAGCTCTACTTGTCGTGAGCGCATATGAATCTTACTACGCTTTGGGGAAAGAGATTTGCCAGTATTTGATGCCGGATATATAGCCTGGGGCATTTTGGTCATTTGTGTCTTTTGGGAATATTGCCAATGTTTGAAACCTGTGTATACTTCGCGTTTTTTGAAGAACGGTCGGATCTGGACGCGGGTGGGAGCAAAAGATGCGGAAATGAGTAGATCACAAATTTGTAAAAATATTTAAGGATTACACCATGGGTCGTTGGGTATTTTGAATATTTCGGAATTTTTGAAGTGTGGGCGTGTGCAATAGCCAAGATCACTTTTGAGAAACAGAATTAAAAATGAGCGAAGGTTACCCCAGCATAGAGCTCACCTTCCCGGTTATGCGCAAGCACACGACGGTAATAGCAACCATTACAGAGTCTCTCCAGATGGCTTTCACGGAAAGGCATCTGGAAAGAGTAGTTTGGCATTCCGTCTAGTTCCAAAAAGGGTTTCCAGTTGCTTCAGAAGGAGACCGTTGATAAGCTCGTGGGTTGTAGAAGCAGAAAGGACGGCCTTACAGTTGCCTTGGCGGTCTTACAGCGAGCGTAGTAGCCGCGTTCCGGCTCGCAGGCCAGTATGACGTTGTGCTTCAAAAACACAGCGGGAGACTGAATAATTTTCCTTTTTTCGAACGCGGAAGACTCGTTAAAGTGATGTGGTTATGCTGTGCGCAACGGTTTTCCGTATATATATATATATATATATATAGGCTATAGCCAGGGGCGTTTTGGTCATTTATATAAGTACAGGGGTATTTCCGTCTTTTCTGCATTTGTCAGGGGTATTTTGGTACTGTTCCCTAGAATTAATCATCTCTACAATAGTCTTTACTGGTTCTCGTGTAGGAACGACGCCGCGGAAATCAATCAATTTATTGTCTTGCTCGATTTTGTCATCGAGACTTCTAGAGAAATATCAAAGCTGAAAATTCGTGACAATGTTGTAAAGCTTCGTCAGTCCTCCAACGTCTGCGAACACTTCGCACCCCATGTAAGTCTGCGCGAAGCTTTCCACAAATTATCGCGTCTCGCCTCGACAATGTACACGCATTTAATACCGGCTTTATCATCCAATTATTATAATTTTATTTAAGGTGATGCTGCAACCTTAAGAATACAAAAGTGCAAATGTAGGAAAGCGTAACGGGGTGTATCGTTACATGAAATTAATGATTAAAAGATTTTATTAATATTTATCTAAAAGGTAGATAATATTTGGAGAATATTACTTTA
This sequence comes from Bremia lactucae, assembly GCF_004359215.1. NCBI lineage: Eukaryota > Oomycota > Peronosporomycetes > Peronosporales > Peronosporaceae > Bremia > Bremia lactucae. The sequence continues at coordinate 15,108,476 of NC_090610.1, forward strand.
CATGGTAATATTCTAAAAGCCTATCCATTGGTAGATATATATTATTATTTCTACTTTCTCCGCGGTCCAGTCAGCGCTGGACGCGCGCAAAGAGAAAGACAGATAAGACTTTTATTGTATGTTTAATTTATAATTAAGTTAGTAATAAGTAGATATACAAGAAGAACTTAAATCTATTAAAACAGTTTTTAATTAACTTTCTTCAAAGTAAGTGCTTTAAAGAGAGTCTTCCTCTGCACGTACTAGTGTACGTGAAGTGACGCGAGGCACCACTCGCACTGAGGCAGTGCAAAGTGGACTTGTTCTGAAGTAGCACAAGTCAGTAGTGCCCGTTACATCTGGTAGCATTTCGTATTCCGTCCAAATTTTACGGCTGATTTCCGAGCTCGATCAGAGCTTTGAAACCCAAGCAAGGCAAGCGTGGTGTTCACGCTTATGCCCAGCACATATAATTCTTGGCGGGTTGTATCATAAACAACCCAGTTCATGAACACACGTTGATTACAGTGCTCATGCAAGGTCTTGCGGATGGTCCCGTAAAGACCCACCTGTTCCGCTTGGAACTGGATGAGCTCGAAGAAAACCAATATCCATTGCGAAACAGGAGGACTTTATCTTGAGACAAGCTCAAGCAAGTTCGTCATCATATTGTCCTCCAAGACGACAGGAACTGGGAGGTCCAGATCCTACAGACCTCTCTTATGTCGAAAGTTTGAAACCTCGCTTTTCGAGCAACAAGCGATTGCAGAAATGCAATCGCTGTCAAAAGTTAGGACACTACGCTCATGAGTGTAGTGCTTCACGTCCAGTACCGAGAGGTACTGAACGTAATTATGGACCGAATGCCAAAAAGGGCAACGGTCGCGGGTCCGACGTTGTTGCGAAATCGCAACAGCGAAGCGGACCGCCAAAAAACGGTCGGGGTCAATAGGGGCGCAACGCCCTACTGATCCAGCAACCTCAAGAGAATTTGCAAATCTCTTGACTAAAGTTGCTCCAGACACACAATCATTATGTGTCTTTGCACCTGGTGATGACGTATTCCTCATCACCTTGAGATTAAAAGTGGCAAATAATTTGTCACTTAGAGCCCTAGTGGACTGTGAAGCGTCGAAAACCTTTATTCGCCGCCAGTCGCTAGATCAACGAGGATGACAGTGCGTCTAGCGACAGGCGCATCAAAAACAGTGATGAAACGCGTAGTGAAATTTCACTACACGTTAAGAAATTTACAGTATGATGATGATTTCATCGTACTGGATTTGGATGACAAATTTGATGTCATCCTAGGTCTACCTTGGCTCAGAAAATACGAGCCAAGGATCAGCTGGCAGCATCGATCCGTAAAGATGCCTGCCACTTGTTCATCAGATGGCCATCTGATGAACGTCTTGGAGCGTCCACAAGCGTGTGGATGTACTACGAGTGAGTGCGATGGCCTCACTTGTGGTACGCTCGTTAGTACGACTGCACAAGATCGCAGTGTGAAAACTTATCACACTATGGAGTCAGCTGCTGGCGGCTGTGTAAATGCAAAGGCAGCGCCGAAGGTCCACCACTCGAAAGAGTCGAGTGGATTTAGACATGAATGTATGCCTAGCGGGCGACATCCAAGGAAGATACCGGTTGCCCAAAAGGGACAACACGATGATCTTAGGTCGAGTAGAGAGTCGACCGTAGAGGACCCGACTGTGATAGCGCAATCACACCCGGAAGACGTTGAGGGAAGAGGTCCCCACGTATTTGAGGAGAAATCCCCTCAAGCGGTAGAAGTTACTAGACTTCTAAATCCCGAGGGATTAATCCCCCGGCAGCCTGTGGATAAATCCCATGAAGAAACCGAGACATTAAATGTCTTGGATAATAACGGTTCAAGAGTAGGCGCTTATACTTTTGATCTGTATGCGCCTCCGAAGTTAACTTCGGAGATAACTCAAGTACCAACCCTAGAAGTTAAGCGGTTCTTGAGAGATCTGCATAGTGGTAAAATCAAGCAAATCTGCGTTCTCGTCACAGAGGACGAATACGTGAACGATATTTGGTCAGCGATTATTATTGCAGAGAACGAACGGGTTCTCAGCAGCTCATCGATGGACGAAAGTGTCCCCGATGTGAAGACTCGGATCGAGATATATATTAGTCAATACTGGGAGTATCGTAAGACAAATCCTTTATACACGGATTTGATTGAATTTAAGGATGTATTCCCTGAAACAGTTCCATGCGAGTTCCCTAAGGATAAAGGCACTCGACATGAGATCAAGCTCAATATGGACTCGAAGTACTGTGTCATGAAGCAGTGGTCACTGCCTCGTGAACAAGTACTTGCGATCGATAAAGAATTTATCGATCGATTGAAAGCGGGATATGTGAGGAAGTTAACCTCCCCACATAGCTCTCTGACCTTCTGTGTGCGAAAGGCCACAGGAGGGTGGCGGATAGTCCACGCATTCAATAAACTGAATGCTGCAACGGTACCGGCTTAAACACCGATACCTAGAAAATACGGAATCATAGATGGCATGTCTAAGAGTACCATCTTATCGTTTATGGATCTGATGGATGGATTTTATCAGATCCTTATGCGAGAACAAGACATCCCGTACACAGCAGTGAGCACTCCCAGTGGGATGCTCTGGGAATGGCTAGTAATGCCATATGGGGCTTAGTGCAACATTCGATAGATGCGTAACGAATCTGTTGAGACCGGTGCGAGAATTCGCTCTGAGTTATTAACGGTGTATTCGTCTATAGCCGGACTTATGACGGAAAGACGGACGTGGGAGTTCCTTAAAGTCACGTTTATTCTAAAGCATAAGTTGTACGCAAATCTCAAGAAGTTCATATTCGCTGCAAGCGAAATACCACTTCTTGGGTGCAACGTCGGTAAACACGGCGTGCGCCCTGATCCCGAAAAGATCAAGGCATTTACCGATGGTCAGTTCCAGTCGATGTCAAGGGACTTGGAAAGTTCCTGCGTATTTGCATAAGTACTTCCGCAATTATGCCGAGATGACAGTTCATCTCTCTTGTCTTTGAAAAAAAGACGATAAAACGCTATGGATCGCCGATTGTCGGCATTCCTTCGAAGGTATCAAGCAAAGCTTGATGCAATCGCCCATCTTCGCGATTGCAGATCAAGACAGACCATTCCATGCCGACCCGATTTCGAGCCGGCTGCGCGTTCCAACAGTGAAAATAATCCCACTGTTGCAACACTCATTTCAAGTGTTCTGTCATCAACCTTGTTTGATGACTTAAAAAAAAGCCTACGAAGAAGATAAGGGTCCGTTGCGTTTATTGGATTATCAGATAAATGCATCCGATAATACTTTTTTAATATTTACCGGCTTTATATCGATCGTCATCCGATCGATACACAACACGCAACGGCATATTGTATTTCACAGCCCTTGCAGGCGACACTCCATCCCAAATCCCAATGATTTGCGCTTGCGCATCATGTATGAGCGTCACGATGCACCAATAACTGGGCATCGTGGACGTGAGAAAACTTAACTCACAGTAAGTCGCGACTTTTATTGGCCCCGCCAGTATCAGTTTATGCGCAAGTACGTTCGTGCTTGCGAAGTATGTCAACGGGTGAAGCCCAGCCCTTCATCCCGTGCACCTCTCCAACCTCTACAACTTCCAGCAGAGTGTTGGCAGTCCGTATCTGTGGACTTCGTCTTCGGATTTCCCGAAAACGACCACAAAAATAATGGAATCCTTGTTTTTGTAGACAGATTCAGCAAGATGGTGCACCTTGCTGCGGTACCAGAGTCGATTACGGCTCCGGGTTGTGCCCGTGTCTTTATCGACACGGTATTCAAATTCCACGGTTTACTCCGTGAACTGGTCTCGGATAGAGATCCACCGTTATCGGCGGAGTTTGGCAATCCGTATTCTGATCTCTCGGAACACGGCTGACTATGTCAACATCCGATCACCCAGAAACGGATAATCAAACAGCGTCCTCGAAGAGATACTTCGAGGTTACGTCCAATCGTATCCGAATTGGAGCGAGTTTTTACCGATGGTCGAATTCGCCATCAATAATTCGGTGCATGCGTCTACAACGCATACACCGTTCTTTGTGAATGGCTTACGCCATCCTCGCATACCGACCCAATTAGAGGGATCCTCTAGTCTAAGGGGGGGGGACTCGCAGGAGCAAAACCAATTCTGGCTCATGCTCAACACGCGTCGAAAATAACAACGACGCGAGTGATGTCAATGTCGAAGAAAACGACATCGAAAATGAGATTGATCTCATGGCAGTACGCACTAAGCGTACTGAAAAAGACAAAACAAATGAGTTAGCGGAAGAGTTTCTGCTAACTCGAGAATCAATTATCCGTTTCGTTCAGGATTCTATTGCTAACGCAGTGGACCGACAGAAATGGAATGCAGACAAACATGGAAGAGCAAATGTTAATTCATTCAAATTAATGATCTAGTGCTACTCTCTACGGTAAACTTACCTAAACGATTAGTCACTAATGTGGGTAGCATTAAACTACTACCCAAGTTCATTGGGCCTTTCCGTGTACTGCATCGAAGAGGCAATGCGTACACAATAGAATTGCGACGTAGGATGCGAACGCATCCTACGTTTTACGTTGGTCGGCTCCGGCCGTACCATCAGTACGCGGCTTCTTCCGAGGACGGATTTGACCACTCTTTACAAGAATACCCAAAAGATTATTGTGATCGCGAACCAGATTTTCATGTTGAACCTGAAGTTTCTCAGGCCGGTTTCGAAGATCCTCGAAGCTACGATGAGCTGACGACAGCTCATCGCGGACAGCATGATACTTCCGCTCGTACTCCAACAAGGAGTACGCACTCTTCGAACGGTCTTCCAACCGCTCGATATGGTGAGCCTGCACCGTCTGCTCCAACGAGCGACGCTTACCGCGCTCGTGGTCAAGTCCCTCCTCCAAATCATGGAGGAAGCGATCGAGTTTGTCGACCATCGACACTAGATCCGACACATGGGTCGGATTTAATTTTCACTCCTCCGCCACAACCATTGGTGAATTTCCAAGGCTGTCAACGTTTCCTTGTGGAACGTATACTCCGTGATGTGAAGGGGTAGCGAACAAGTTATCTTGTTCGCTGGTGCGGTTTACAACCTTCACATGACAGCAGGGAGCCTCGTTCCCAGCTGGTTGTTGACGTTGAGAGCCTCGTCCGTCAGTATGACGAGACCCATCCAATGGATCATAAGGTCTATCAGAAAACACGCGCCTCTGGCGCCTGTAAATCGATGGCAAAACGTCAATCTCATCGCGCATCTCGATAGAGATGCGAGCCCTTCCCCTGGATCACTGGTGACCCGGCGAGGACGCCGGAGGAGATCGCTGCCCGCGACGCTCTTCATGAGCATTACCTTACGCCGAAGGTAATGACGCGAAGCCAGTATCTGACGCGTTTACGTGATCAAGCTTGTGGGGCTTCGGTGACCTGCATGAGAAAGATTCTGATCGTTTTGTTTCCAAACGAAACAAGGAGTGAAAACGAAGTCTCATTTGAGAACTGGGTTCACCGGGCCCGCAAACTCCGTAATATCTGGAATATCAGAGAGTCTGCGGATTAAGGTGAAGCTTCGCTTCGACTTCGCTAAGCTTTAGGCCAAAGGCCAGTTACGTTCAGCATTTATGCCACAAAACGAAGTAAGGCTAGCCGATATTTCAGTGCTACGGTTGACCGTACAACCAAGGATCGAAGCCGCACTGAGGCTTTAGATCCACCTAATCCCACGTTTAGTAGTGGGAAGCGACGTTTGACGCGAGTTGACCCTCAGCTTGGAGCTCAAAAATGTCAACGTTGTACGGGCAATCTTGCCGAAGAGGTACCTCGAACTCCCAAGAGTTTTTGGAAGAGGGTTACCCTAGCCACTTCACCAGATACTAGTATTGACCCTCACGACGACGTCGCTTTAAAAGTTTCTCCACATGAAACTGAAGGTTTCCCCGCGCATCAAGCGGTGCGGGAGGGGGCCGAAATTTCGGCGGAAGCATTTGATGCTCAACGACACGAGGTGCAACTTCTTCGTGAGGTCCTTGCTCGGGTTGGGAGCTCTTTTGAGGCGGTTCGGGCGTCTTTCGCCGAAATCGCTTTTACCACGTAAAGAGGGCCAGTTGGATATCCTGGTGAGGATGCAACAATCTGCGGCACGACCGCCTGTCTCGGCGCAAGCGCCTTCAAGTCCAAGTGGGAAGGGTCCCGATATGGCTAAAGCAAGCCAACGTAAAACACTGGATGTGTACGCAGCTTGTTGGGAAGGTTTAGCGTATAAGCTAGGCCCTTCTTGGCCACGAACGTAAATGGTCCAATAAAGCGCGGGCGAAATTTGGTCTTGAAGACCGCGGATACCAAGTTGGTAGGTAGGTTCTTAGCGTTTAGTAAAACTCGGTCTCCGACCATATACGAATTAATACAGTTTCTGCTTTTGGCATCTGCTTCTTGTTTTTGTTTGTCTTGGCTATCAGCCATCGTATCTCTTACATGTCTTAAGATACTAAATCGCGTCGCGAGAAACTCGCTTACTTGTTTCCGAACGGTAACAGGGCTGATATCAGCAAGCCTATCGGCCGATTCTCCCCCACCAAGCCCTTAACCCTGCAGTGGTATCGTTAATGGAACGCGCGGTTGGTAAGACCGTTTACATAGAACACAGTATAGCCTGTAGAGGCATGAACAGCGTCATTGAACGCAAACTCCACTACTGGGAGCATTGAGCTCCAGCGCTTTGGTGTCTGAGCACACACGCTGCGTTAAACGTCTTCAATGACGCGATTGACAAGTTCAGTTCGACCATCGGTCTGTGGATGGTCCGCAGTGGACATCTCCAATCTGGTTATAAGCACTCGGAAAATTGATTTCCAGATTTACCCGTAAAATCGGGGATCCCGATCAGAGATAATTGCCACTGGCAAACCATGTTTTCGAAACACGCGATCGATGAACAGCTTAGCTGTACCGTCTCCATCAATGGAATCTGGCACGGCTGCTTAGTAAGCCATTTTGCTCAAACGGTCAACAAAGACCACTATACCGGAGTTACCGGCTGAATCTTTCGGTAGCCCAAAGACGAAATCCATACTAATGGACTCCCACAATCCTATGGGGACGGGAAGACTCGCCAGTGGCGCAGCAGCATGTGTCGAGGGTTTAATCCGTTGGCACGTTTCGCATGTGCGAATATATGTGCTGACCCATTTTTAAAGTTTGGGCCACCGACTCTGGCCTATGAAGCCGTAGGTCTTTTCTCAAGCGAGATGACCACCAAGGACAGTATCGTGTGCCTCATATTGGATCCGGTACTTCACCTCCTCATCATGAGGAACAATGACACGCGGAGGGTCCGCGATGTTTGTGCAACAGGTTGTTATCGATAGAAATCGATGTAACCTTGCACGCAAACGTGCCGCCAATTTAATACCCAATTTGAGTCCTATAACGCTCGTAGCAGAGCTGCACACTGTTTATCCTTGGCGTAAGCCGAACTGATTAATTCAGGAATAGGTGACGAGATAGTCGTTGAATGAGAATCTCATAATCCGGCCTGCGTGATAACGCGTCGGCCAAAGCATTTTGCTTGCCGGGCTTATACTTCACCACGAAGTTGGATTCCGCAAAAAAAGATAGTTATCGGGCCATTTTCTGTGAGAGATGGGGCGACTTAGTCGCCGTGCGCAATGATGTGTGATCTGTAAAAATCACAAACGGCTTAGAGCCGAGTGGATGACCTCTGAATTTGACGAGAGCATACTTCATAACAAGGAACTCTTTGTCATGAACTGGGTAGTTCTTTTCCGCAGCTTTAAGCTTTTTAGACTCGAACGCAATAACACGTTGATGCCCATCAACATCTGTTTGTAACAGAGCACTGCCAATGGCAAAATCTGATGCGTCAAAGACGATACTGAAAGGCCAATTTGGGTTTGGCAGTACCAGAATCGGGGCATGGATAAGACTACCCTTAACTGCTCGAAAAGCATTATTTTCGGTGCTAGTCCAGCACCATTCTATATCTTTCTTTAGGAGTTTAGATAATGGCCTAGCCATATCAGCGTAATTTTTGCTATATTTGTGTAAATAATTGGCGAGACCCAACCACTTAAGCAAATCCTTTTGGTTTTTAGGAACCGGCCAATCTACTATGGCTTTTACCTTAGCGGAATCGCTCTAAGGCATCGCTTTCCAATGAAGTTTTCTAAAGAAGGAATTTCGTCTGCGCCAAAAATGCATTTAGATGCATTGGCATACAATTTTTTTGTGCGCATGCATTCGAGCACTGCTCGCAAATGGTCTAAATGGTTTTCCATATCCGACCGACCCTGCTCCGCACGACTATGGACAAAAATGTCATCGAAATAAGTCTGTGCATAACCTCGATGAGGGCGAAACAGTTGCGTCACTAGACGATTAAATGTTGCCGGGGCGTTGGAAAGCCATTGTGGAAAACCAGCCACTCCCATTACATGCCGCTTTGGGTGCTAACCGCTGTAAGCGGGATATCACTAGCTCGCATAAGCACTTGGTAGTAACCATTGACTAAGTCCAATGCACTGTACATTGTACATCCCACCATATTGTTCTAAAGAACATCTTTTCTAGGAATGGGGGTTTGGGCTGGTATAGTGGCAGCCTTAAGCTTATTATAAGCATGTACAATGCGCCATTTACCATTTGGCTTTTTGACACAAAAATGTCGGTGTCGAATGAGGAGATTTGTTCTCTCGTAACATTTCAGCCTCGTGCTTTGCATGGAAGAAATCGTCAATGACGTCACACTGCTCCTTTGGTAAAAGCCATTGTTCTTGTGACACAGTATTTGGTTCCCATTACTAAGTCAATTTCATGATGAACACTTCTATCCGGAGCTAAAACAGATGGTGGGTTATTACATACCTTATCTTGGAATTCCTTAATTAAGGAATAAAAAGGATCCGTAGGATCTTCCAGGATCGGTGACCCATTTCGCGCACAAAGTGCACCTTTTGTGTCATCCAGGACAGCTTCGTCTAGAAGTGACGATGAGTTTAACTCAACCATAGGTCGAATGACCATCATTTCAGATAAGTCACCAGTTTTTAAGACTCGACCGCACTCATCAATAGACATTTCGTCTAGCTCTAAAAGAGCATGTAACGAGAGGATTGCCGCAAGGCTTACTTCCCCCTCAATGTTACCGGTTACGCCATTTACAAGCGTATGTACTTGCTCACTCGTATCACTTTGTGAGGGTATACACGCTTCGTGTCCATCCTGTCTTGGAGTGAAGATGAAGACAATACGCCTTTTAGAGGCCGGGACATTCACGTCCCCAGGGTTTTCAGCCTGTATTGGTTCTATACAAGACATGGTGTCTAATTTGACATCCGATAAAGAGTTAAAAAACTCAACTTCCTTATCCAGCGAACGTTTACGTGTCGCCTCACGTGCATTAGGAGGATTTGACCCAAAATGCCCTGGCGAACCGCCAATAGTGTCACTATTGACACTTAGGATGGTGCCACCTCGGCCGACCATACTCGGTGGACTTAGACGTGCCACTCCACGTATCTCAGGGATATTGCACGCTGCTTTCAGCATTTAGTGAATCGTTAGTATAGCGAGTGTTACTCGACGAAGTACGTGCCGTTTTACTTATTTCTGCTCAGTCGGGCTCAAAATTAATGTTTTTAACATTAGAGTTTATTAACTCAGACATGCCAATGTCTAAAACAGTGACAGACTCATTCTTGGTATGGCCTGGCTAGAACATCATGAACCGAATTAGTAATATTTATTGTGAGGAGTAGCTTCTCCAGACAAGCTATTGATAAGCCTTTCTGGCAAAAGCCACGGCTTCTTTTCAGGGGCGAGATGAGACATTTTACTGTCTTCACTCCCCTGACCGTGGATCAATTGGAAGTCTAAGACCTTAGGCGCCACGCGCAATATTCCTAGCAAAGTTTTGGAGAGTCATGGACCCACCTTTGCTAGGCAACAAATGAGATCATATCTCGAATCCAAATCAAGGACGAGACAGCGTTCCATACTGTCAAAGTCCAGAAACTTTATACCTAAGTTCAATGGAACTTTGGGAACAGTGACCCGAGTCCCTGTCCCTAAGCAAACAGTGTTATTGTATTATCTCCATGCGCTCTAAGTACCTCCACGTATTGTTGATTTCCCTCAATAGAAAGGCGTCGAGCATAATTGCAAGACACTCCTGAGTCAATTAAAATTGACCACGGCTTACCAAAGCCCTTTACAATCGAAATGAGCACCAAGCTAATTGGGGCAAGGTTCTATTTATTCTCACCTCCTTGAGGTTTAACCGAGCCTAGGTCTTCCCCAGAAGGGCGCCCCGCATCTACTGGGTATCGACGTTTCCCCGCACCGTACCAGATCTCTGGTATAGGTCGGAGTTGGAGCTCTTTCGGGCTTTACGCAAATTTCGAAGTGGGCAGGCAGGGCGTAAATGTTTCGTGCATTCGCGCACATAACATCTACGGATGGTCTTATGCTGTTCCACAGCTTGAAGAGCCTCTTCTCCTTCCTCAACGAGGCTTATAAACATAGGTTCCGCTCTATTAGACGGAACCCATGTGCTCGAAGAGCTTGTTCGGTAAACAGGCGTGCTAACGCGGGCAGACTTAAAGTCAAAGTCGGCGCGTAGCGCTATGGCAACTGCCTCTTCGAACGTAGCCGGATGAGATCGGAACAATTCCGTCCGGGCAATGCCTTCATTGAGACCCCCCATAAAAAAGGTCACTACAATTGCCTCTTGCACCGGGTCTTGATGCATAGATGCAATGAGAGTTCTCAACTCCTGGACAAAGACCCCCAGGGTTCTTTTACCCTGCCGAGTCGCTAGGAGTCGTGCTCGCATGCAAAAAGCCTGATCAGGCGGTGCAAACATGCTGGTCACTTGCTGTTTCAGCGAATCCCATGAGGGGAAAGCGTCGTTTATGGATGTGCTGCACATTAATGCCCACTCTATGGCTCTACCTCCAAGTTTGGACATGGCCATAGCCACATTTGCCTTTCTGGTAAGAACAAGACGTAATCAATGGACATTTCCATTTGCTCAATTCAAAAAGGGAGATTTTCTCCCTCTTTTCCCTCATTTTTTTTTACATTTACAGTTAGAGGGCGAGCCCTCGGCTCTGAGTCAGGTACGGAGATGTACCGGGTAGGCATAGATGCCGCTAAAGGGTCCTGTACCTGACCGATCAGGGAGGCTTTGTACCGCATGAAAGCTTCAAGCCTTGCATGCAGGACCTCTGGTCCCTGGGAAATAATAAATTCCACGTGCTCAAGCCCGAATAAGATTTTGAGCTTGTCATAAGCGGCGCGTTGCGCTTCTGACAATTCTGGAACCTCTTTCACTGTCGTAAAAAATAAGTCTTGTAAAGACTCAGGCGTAGGTTGACTACGAGTGCTACCAGGTGTAGCGGAGCTATCACGCTCCTAAAGTCAGAGAAAGACTCTCAGACTCAGAGAGTCACTTAGTTCTATTGAGCTTATGGGTTTAACAACTCTGGGAGTCGTACATGCTATTAAAGCTTAAGGAATCCTAGTTCAAGGGATTCAGGGGTTCGTAAAGCCAAGTGGCAACTAGTGCCCAAGAGGATATACCTTAGAAAGGCTTCTATCTCTTACAAATCAATGCGCAAGCCTTAGGAAGGCACTTAACGCTTTAAGATCAATGAGGAACTGCACTTTATTTAATTATTTAAATCTAAAAACCTTACCCTAGCTAATTTAAAATAGATTTCGGCCCCAGATTTATATCTGGCGGCGACCACATAATTATTGCCCATATTTAATGGGATTTAAGCAACTAACTATTTTAAAATTAGATAAAGGGTATTTTACCCATTTAGTAAATGTACCACAACAACGGTTCTCCAACCGATGTGTGCCCCATTACACTATCAGCTTAAAGACATGAACTTTCCCTAGTGACCCTGCCAGTTTAGCAGTGGTCAATAAAACTACGTCCTATGACCGACCTCTCGGCGGTATCATAGGCGAGTTTGATGCTAAAAGCGTGAGCGAGGCTCAACGCTTTTTGATTAAGCGATTAGCCATCACACGAAAAGTCCGTGACGAGATGGCAAGCGCACAGGACAAGCAAAAAGAATATGCTGACCGAAATGGTCTCAAAATTAACGAACGCTTTAAAGTGGGTGAAAAAGTACTATTAAGTATTGCTACCCTACCTAAAAATGCAATTTTTGTACTACCTGGAGGTACTACGAAGTTGTTGCACCGTTTCATTGGGCCCTTTAAGGTGGTAATAGAGGTTGGTGACTCAAATTATAGGCTCACCCTTCCCTCGTATATAAAGACGCGCCGTATTTTAAGTGGGTCGTCTGAAACGGTATGTAGACTCAAATGAGCCTCATACCCCCATTCGTCGAAGAAGACGATGGTGACGCCGACTGTGAGTCTAGCGGCGATCAGATGAGGGAGACGGTGAATTTACTTGGTGACTGCCTATGAAAAGGAGCACCAGCTGAGGCCTCTTCGCTAGTCTCAAATGGACTAGCAGAAGTAGCGTAGTGAGAAGAAACAGGGGGTACAGTACCGCCCATGATTTCTTTCACACGCAAGCGGGCGATATTAATTCGCTGCGACCGCTGTATCATCGCATCGGAATGCGGATGAATGCGGCGCAAGAATTTCGCCTCGTATTGGTCGGGCGTTTCATTTAAACGCAACACGACCGGGTCTTCCATAATTTAATGACACCATAATAGTTTTGAGCATTTAGAAAAGCGCGTTTTTTGAGCGACGCTATTGTCCCGTTTACACGAGGCCATTCAGAGAGAGGGAGCATAAGTGATATGCCACCCGTCACACAGCCACGTTTAATACGGCTGGCTTGTGACAGCGACTAAGCACATTCACGCGTCGTCGGCGGAGCGTTACGCTCAGAATCCTCTATGTCAGAACCATTATGGATAATGGTCTGAGCAAAAGACGGTGTGGTTTTACCCAACGGAGAAGCGGCTGCGCCTTTATGGGCAGCGCTCGCAATAACCGTCGCTGCGCTATCCAGCGCAGACGACGAGACAGCATTCGTAAGTGTTGCTGTCTCCATGTTATGAGCAATGATAGAAGTTTGGATGGGCAATAATGTGCCATCATCCTTCCTCGTGAGATCCTTGTCCGCATCATTACTTTGAGGTGACGGCAACGGTCTCGACTCATTGTAGTCGACAATGAGCGACGGATCAACATCCTCACTGATTAAGTGGGATGAATCCTTAAGCCCCGTTAACGCGACAGCAGCAGTAGCGGTCGGCGTTTCAGCTAAGGCATTGGACGCTGCAGGGCGTGTTAACGCGGCGCGCGCGCTAAATGCAAGAGTTAGTGGGCGTCTTCGCAGACGACCCTCCAACGTTGCCCATGTAGGTGGCACCTTTGGCGCCGTGTATGAAAACAGAGGTCGCTAGAGTGAATCAGAGACTTAGCGGCGCGTCAAGCAGCATAGTTCTTCCTTCCACTTTATCGAAGTTTAAAATGTAACTTCGTTCTTTAAGGGAGTGGATAGTGTAACTGGCTAAAGTTGCCCTAATGTTACACAGTCCCCGTTAAATACACTTGGTGTACTCAAGGGGATGGTCAATTTCTTAAATAAAGTAATTAGACCCACCACTTGAGTGTGGTTCACATTTGTGACCAACCCTTGTGTATGTGATGCACATAGGTGCATTCACATTAGGAGGGATGTCGCCTAGCGTCATCCGTTACGCGAGATATATAGAGATACGCTCGCAAAACATATTAGTGTAATCAATAGAGATGACAGTTCAATTTGGTAAAAATTGGAATTTATATTTAATGCGATTATATTTAAATCGGTCTCAAACTACTTTCTACTTATCAAGTGCGCACGAGGAGTCGAATCACCGCTCCCGTGACGACACGTTTACCAGAGTACCTAGTGCGTTGGATGAGGTCGCTAAGGCGCCCACCACAATTACCTCACGGCACACGAAATTAGACGGTCAAACAGCTTCTCCGCTGCGCTAGGGTGTGTGCTTAAGTAGAGCGTGCCCCCATAAAGACTTGCCCACCTACAACTTTCAACTTAAGAAGTGCGCACGTGAAGACGGATTACCGCTTCCGTGACGACACTTGTACTAAAGTACTTAGCTCGTTGGGTGAGGTCGCTTAGGGGCCCACCAACAATCTCACTGCACGTGTGAGAAGACGGTCAAACCGCCTTCTCACTGTGCCTAAAGGTGTGTGCGTAAGTAGAGCGTGGCTGCTATAGTAGCACCTGTCTACACCCACCCTTGTGTCTTAATGTGCTTTCGCATTTAAGGGGATCAAGACATCATCTGCGATTTAAAAAAGTAAGCTCGCCATGCAGGAATACACATCTACAGATGGCATCCAATCATTGGATAAAGTTTATATTTAATTACATTTGGTTTAAATATATTTCCCTAGTCGAACGTGAATAAAACAGTGTCTAGTTTTAATCTAGCCACATCATTTGTCAAAAGGATCCAAAAAGACGAGTGAAGGTATTCTACTTTCATACTTCACTCCTACTTAGTGGCTTGCACTTCATTTGCTGCATCATTGGGGACAAAATAATACTTTTATTGTTGCCTAAATTGTTTATCGGGCATATAAATCTAAAATTCCCTTGCGGATCTCCAATATCAATGACGCTATTATAGGATACTTCTTGTCCTCAAAACTGCATCTCATGCTTTACGCGCAAGTAAAAATATCGTTTGCCTTGCAAAAGGATATATGGAGCTTTGATTTCTCGTGGTGAAGCGTGTGTCGACACAATATTGGTTAAAACGCAACTTTTTAAAATGGCTGTGTCATCACTCCCGGGGCTAACTATATTTTGGTGTTGTCGCATGGTGTTAAGTCATCTGGTCGCTCAATCGTCGCATGAATACCCAATTTTCTCTTCCAGATGATTTCAATTATCGATGAGCGTGATGTATATATTTGAAATTTCGTTTCTGCAGCTGGTGGTAAAAACATGGTCTTAATTAATCTGAACTTTTTTCCAGCTCAATGCTTGCGATGCGAAATAACGCATGAATGTCGCATCCATTTCCGAACAGTCCAAGAAAGTTGCTGGAAGTTTTTTTTACGGCATCTCGATTAGTTGTCGGCTTGCTTCCGATATTGTGACCACAGCAATTGTTGAGCTTGTACAATGGTTCGATATGACATTACTTTATATCTTAATGGCGCAATGAGTCTATTAAATACCTAAGCACGTGATATTGGCTGCAAAATATTCAATATGTTGTGCTTTGTCTTATTTGTTAAGCAAACGTGTCGTTAATTTTCGTGCAAAAAGAAGCCATCATATTTATATGAATCAGATGCCGGCTCTATTTGTCGCAACGAAAAAGTCAAGATTT
This sequence comes from Bremia lactucae, assembly GCF_004359215.1. NCBI lineage: Eukaryota > Oomycota > Peronosporomycetes > Peronosporales > Peronosporaceae > Bremia > Bremia lactucae. The sequence goes on from NC_090610.1 coordinate 15,123,892, forward strand.
CCACGTGTCCTACGCTAAAAGGCTTTATCTCCGTCCAGGAACGGGAGGATGTCGTCCCGCTCACGTCTTGTCCATAAAAGTGGATTCGCGCATGCCAGCGCATCACGTTATCCGCTCGTTCTTTTTTTAAGAAACTTCGGTTGGGGGAGGCACAAATTGCTAAACAGTGACATTCTTGTATGATAAACAGGACTGTCATGTCTACTCTTTATCTATCATAAGATATTTATTGCCCGATAGCCACTGCAAACTAACAAAGCCTATGGTCACCGCACAGTCAGGTCCCCCATTCTATTTCAAGCAAGATAAATGGTATTGGATCTTCCACCTGATCGGAGTTTTTCGAAAGTCTCGTTATATTAGCTCATACTTGCTATTGTTAGCGTCACTATCCCTTACAACTTGCATAAAAAATCTAATCTTTTTCGCATTAGGTCTACTGCGACAAGGCTACCACCACTTCATTGGTGGCAATCGATTGCATGACTCGTCTAATTTTAATTTTTGTTTTCAAGAGACCGCTACAGTTTTAATTGGAGCGAGTCATTATCATTTTGCTTCCGTCTCAGTAAGATCTCTTTCTTTCTTATTTCAACGAGCGACATGGTGCGTATGCTCCTGATTAGCAGTATTTTTGTGTCTGCGATTTCCCTCGGAGATTCGAGTGCTTTCCTCGTAGCCGCTAATATAGAGCAGGAAATGCGTGACACAATCCCAGTCGCGCCAGTTGCTAGATACCTGAAAGCTGGAGAACTGCGCAAATCTGCGAAATCTGAGGAGAGAATGTTTTCCAGCTCCAAACTATTCAAATTCTCCAAAGAAGACGAGAAGTTGTTCCAAGAAGCCGCGAAAGAGATTACTGATACAGCTTCAACCGCAAAAGGAGCTACAAGCAAATCAGAGACTGTAAAAAGAGAGATAGACCCAGTTGAAAAAACAATGGCAGCAAAAAGAAGAAAAAGAGCCGATGCAAGAAAGAGAATAGATCTTGAAAATGGCATGGAAAAGCTCAATACAGATGACAACTAAAAGGATAATACAAACAACAATGATGCTACGTAATTTAATGTTGATGTATTAATTAAATCTGTAAGCGTCAAATTTTACTTGACATTTAAAAGCTATTGAAGTAGTACACTCCGAATTATTTCTGGTTGTCAATTTCGTCAATTTGTTAATTGCGCTGGAGCATATGTTAGGTGAATACGGGGTAATTTCTTAAAGGCATTCAGGTCATATTTAAAAAGCCCTGTAAGTACATTGTAATGGTGTTTCCGTTTCATAAATATTATTTTCGGTAAGAGGAATAATAAATACGATTTCCTTTAAGAGAAAATCAATAGATTTTTTGGTCTTTTATCAAATTCGACTTAACAGTTCCAATATTACCAATTTTGGTAATATTGACGCGATAAGACAGTGATTCTTTTAATTGGTTGATTTTAGTTTGAATCAACCGATCTACACGTGTAACGGGGTGTATCGTTACAAGAAAATTAACACTTTAAGGTTGTTAATTGTATATTATCTAAAAGGTAGAGAATATTTGGAGAATATATCTTTACGTGGTAATTTCCTAAAAGCTTATCTATTGGTAGATATACACCATTATATCTACTTTCTCCGCGGTCCAGTCAGCGCTGGACGCACGCAAAAGAAAAAGACAGATAAGACTTCATTACATGTTTTGTATTAGTTTAAAATTAATTTAGTACTTAATAGACAGAAGCAGAAGAACTTAATTATATTAAATACGGTTTTATCAACCTCTTTTAAGCAAGTGCTATAAAGAGAGTCTTCCTTTGCACGTACTAGGTGCGTGAACTGACGTGAGGCACCACTCGCACCGAGGCAGTGCGAAGTGGACTTTTATTGAAACAGTACAAGTCAGTAGTGCTCCGTTACACCTGGTAGCACTTTGTAGTTCGTCCGTTTCGCGTGATAGCTACTCCTTTCTAAGTGACATAGAAAGGAGTGCGGTCAAACGAATGAGTTCGACCGTAGGGAACGATGCCATCTTGGCCATGCTGTCCGATTTTGACAAAGATGCCCTCTATTTATCATCGCCAAGTTCATACACATGAACATGACGAGGCGAAGGAGAAGGTAGCCTTGCTTAATCCGCAAGGCTCTCAACAGGCAGAATTGTTGAGGTTACAACAAGTACAGAACCCTGTACCTGGGATGACGCACACGCGTCGTCCGGAAACCTGAAAGATTGACATCTCTAAGTATAGGGGAGTCGAAGAAGACTCTCTCTTGAGATGGTTTGTCGAGTTGGACGATGCATTAAGGGCACGTCACATCGTCGACGAGCAAATGCAAGTCGCATTCGCTCAATCAGATTAGGCAGGTCGCTCCAAAACTTGGGCATTGAGCCTTACGTTGCGCGACCCATACGTCTTTGGGTCGCTATAGGCTTTTAAAGCCCGGCTCAAACAGACGTTTGAACCGCCAAGGGCTGAGTTCAGAGCTCGTTCAGAGCTTCTGAAACTTAAGCAAGGCAAGCGTGATGTTCACGCATATTTTCAGCACATACGACTCTTAGCGAGTTGTATAACAAATAACATAGTCCAAGAACACACGTTGATTACGGTGTTCATGCAAGGTCTTACGGATGGTCCCGTAAAGACCCACCTGTTCCGCTTGGGACTGGATACGCTTCAAGAAGCAACATCCGTTGCGGAATAGAAGGATTTTAAGCTTGAGACAGGCTTAAGCTAGTTCGTCATCGTATCGTCCTCCATGACGACACGATTTAGGAAGTCCAGAGCACATGGACCTCTCTTACATCGAAAGCGAGAGACCTCGCTTTTCAAACAACAAGCGATTGCAGAAAAATGCAATCGCTGTCAAAAGTTAGGACACTATGCTAATAATCGTAGTGCTTCACGCCCAGTACCGAGAGGTACTGACCATAAATATGGACCTAATGCCAAAAAGGGCAACGGTCGCGGGTCCGACGTTGTTGCGAAATCGCAACAGCGAAGCGGACCGCCAAAAAAACGGTCGGGGTCAATAGGGGCGCAACGCCCTACTGATCCAGCAACCTCAAGAGAATTTGCAAATCTCTTGACTAAAGTTGCTCCAGACACACAATCATTATGTGTCTTTGCACCTGGTGATGACGTATTCCTCATCACCTTGAGATTAAAAGTGGCAAATAATTTGTCACTTAGAGCCCTAGTGGACTGTGAAGCGTCGAAAACCTTTATTCGCCGCCAGTCGCTAGATCAACGAGGATGACAGTGCGTCTAGCGACAGGCGCATCAAAAACAGTGATGAAACGTGTGGTGAAATTTCACTACACTTTAAGAGATTTACTGTACGATGATGATTTCATCGTACTGGATTTGGATGACAAATTTGATGTCATCCTAGGTTTACCCTTGGCTCAAAAATTTGAGCCAAGAAACAGCTGGCAGCATCGATCCGTAAAGATGCATGCCACTTGTTCATCAGATGACCATCTGATGAACGTCTTGGAGCGTCCACAAGCGTGGGGATGTACTACGAGTGAGTGCGATGGACTCACTTGTGGTACGCTCGTTAGTACGACTGCACAAGATCGCAGTGTGAAAACTTATCACACTATGGAGTCAGCTGCTGGCGGCTGTGTAAATGCAAAGGCAGCGCCGAAGGTCCACCACTCGAAAGAGTCGAGTGGATTTAGACATGAATGTATGCCTAGCGGGCGACATCCAAGGAAGATACCGGTTGCCCAAAAGGGACAACACGATGATCTTAGGTCGAGTAGAGAGTCGACCGTAGAGGACCCGACTGTGATAGCACAATCACAGTCGGAAGACGTTGTGGGAATATGTACCACGTACTTGAGTGAAATCTCCTCAAATTATAATGCTGAAGTGACTAGACTTCAGCATCCCGAGGGATTGATCCCTCGGCAGCCTGTGGATAAATCTCAGGAAGAAACCGATACATGGAAAGTCTTGGTTACTGACGGATTAAGAATAGATGCTTATACTCTTGATCTATATGCGCCTCCGAAGTAGCTTCGGAGATAACTCAATTACCAACCCTAGAACCTAAGCGGTTCTTGTAGATCCGAATGGTGGTAAAATCAAGCAGATCTGCATACTCGTCACAGAGGACGATTACGTAACCAACACACGGTCAGCGGTAATTTTTGCAGAGGACGAACGGGCTCTCAGCATCTCATCGATGGATGAAAGTGTCCTCGATATGAAGACTCCGATTGAAAGATACACTACTCAATCTTGGGAGTCACTCAAGACAAATCCTCTATACGAGGATTTAATCGAATTCAGGGATGTATTCCCTGAAGCAGTTCCATACGAGTTGCCTTAGGATAAAGGCACTCGACATGAGATCAAGCTCAAACCGGGCTTGAAGTACTGTGTCATGAAGCAGTGGCCACTGCCTCGTGAACAAGTACTTGCGATCGATAAAATTCTTTACCGATCGATTAAAAGCGGTCCATGTAAGAGAGTCAGCCTCCCCACATAGCTCTCCGACCTTCTGTGTGCAAAAAGCCACAGGAGGGTGGCGGATAGTGCTCGCGTTCAAGAAACTGAATGCTGCAACGGTACTGGCTCAAACGCCAATACCTAGATAAGATGTAATCATAAATGGTATGTCTAAGAGCACGATCCTTTCGTCTGTGGATCTGATGGATGGGTTATATCAACTCCTTATGCGTGAACATGACATCCCGTACACAGCAGTTAGCCCTCCCAGTAGGATGCTCTGAGAATGGTAGTGATACCACAGGGGCTTAGTAACGCCCATGCAAAAAAAAACTCAACAGATGTGTAACAAATCTGTTGAGACCGGTGCGGGATTTCGCACCGAGTTATTTCGACGATGTATTCGTCCATAGCCGGGCCATGGACGGTAAGACGGACGTGGGTGCTCATAAAACTCACGTTCGTCAGGTTCTTACACTTATGCGAGAGTATAAGTTGTACGCAAAATCTCAAGAAGTGTATAGTCGCCGCAAGCAAAATACAACTTCTTGGGTGCGTCGTCGATACACACGGCGAGGGCCCTGATTCCGAAAATATCATGTAATTACCGACTGGCCACTTCCAGTCGATGTCGAGGGACTTAGAAGGTTCCTTGGATTAGCGGCGTACTTGCACAAGTTCTTCCGCAAATATGCTGATATGACAGTTCATCTCTCTCGTCTCTTGAAAATCAAACGAGAAATTATAATGGAACGCTGATTGTCAACTAAAGCTTGATGCAATCGCCCATCTTGGCGATTGCAGATCAACACAGACCATTCCATGTAGTCTGTGACGCCAGCGATTTCGCAATCGGCTGCGCATTAATGCAATACGATACATACGGCGTGGAGCGTGTCGTCTGTTACCAATCGCGTCAGCTGCAACCATCTGAACGTAATTACCCAGTGCATGACAAGGAACTCCTTGCCATGAAATATGCATTGGCTAGATTTAGGGTCTACCTCCTCGGAGATAGACCGTTTATCGTGTATACGGACCATGTGTCATTACGCACGGCGGTCAATAGCCCACACCTCTCGCAAAGAATGGCGAGGTGGCTATCCTTCTTCGCGGAGTATAATTTCTCCGTCGAATATAAACCAGGACGACTTAATGTCGTCGCTGATGCGTTATCACGCCGACAATTCGAGTCAGTAGTGCACTCCAACAGTGAAATTAATCCTACTGCTGCAACACTCACTACGAGTGTTCCGTCATCAACCTTAGTTGATAACATAAAGAAAGCCTACACAGAAGATAAGGACCTTCTACGTTTGCTGGATCATTTAATGAATTCATCCGATAAATCCTATAAAGATCGACCGGCTCTATATCGATCGTCATCCGATCGATACACAACACGTAACGGCTTATTGTATTACACAGCCGTTACCGGCGACACCCCACGTGTCGACGTCCCAAATCACAATGATTTGCGCTTGCGCATCATGTATTAGTGTCACGATGCTCCAATAAGTGGACATTGTGGACGTGAGAAGACTTACCTCACGGTAAGTCGCGACTTTTACTGGCCCCGCCAGTATCAGTTCGTGCGCAAGTACATTCGTGCTTGCGAGGTATGTCAACGGGTGAAGCCTAGCCGTTTATCCCGTGCACCTCTCCAACCTCTTATACTTCCAATAAAATGGTGGCAGTCCGTATCGATGGACTTCGTCTTCGGATTTCCCGAGCACGACCACAAAAACAAAGTAATCCTTGTTTTTGTAGACAGATTCAGCAAGATGGTACATCTTGCTGCAGTACCAGAGTCGATTACGGCTCCGGGTTGAGCCCGTGTCTTTACCGACACTGTTTTAAAACTGCATGAATTACCCCGTGAACTGGTCTCGGCTAGAGATCCACGGTTCACGTCGGAGTTTTGGCAATCCGTGTTCCGAGAGATCGGAACACGGCTGACTAATGCGAGGATGGCGTAAGCCATTCACGGAGAACGTGTATTCGCCATCACTAATTCGATGCATGCATTGTAGACGCATGCATCGAATTAGTGATGGCGAATTCGACTATCGGTAAAACTCGCTCCATATCGGATACGATTGGACGTAACTTTGGAGTATCTCTCCGAGGACGCGATTTACGCGTTCTGTTTGACCATCCGTTTCTGGATGGTCGGATGTTGACACCCACCCAATTAGAGGGATCCTATAGTTTAAGGGGGGGGTGGTGGTGGACTCGCACGAGCAAAACCATTTCTGGCTCACGCTCATCACGCGTCGAAGTTTTTACGATGCGAATGATGTCGATGTCGAAGCAATCGACATCGAAGATGAGTAAAATCTCATGGCAGTGCGCACAAATCGCACAGAAAAAGACAAAATAAATGAGTCAGCGGAGATTTTTTCTGCTGGCTCGAGAATCAGTAATCCGTTTCATAGTGGATTCCATTGCCAACGTAGTGGACCGTCAGAAACGGAACGCAGACAAACATAAAGGAAGAGCAAACGTTCTTTCATTTGAAATTAACGACCTAGTACTACTCTCAATAGTAAACTTACCTAAGCTTGTAGTCACAAATTTGGGTAGCAGTATGCTACTACCCAAGTTCATTGAGGAGAGGCAATGCATACACAACAAAATTGCCACGTAGGATGCGAACGCATCCTACGTTTTACATTGGTCGGCTCCGCCCGTAATATCAGTACGCGGTTTCTCCCGAGGACGGATCTGACCACCCTTTTCAAGAATCCCTAAAAGATTGTTGCGGTCAAATAAAGATTCTCATGCTAAATCTGGAGATTTTTATGTCGGGTGCGAAGAGCGATGAGCTGACGACAGATCATCACGAAGAGCGTGATAATTTCGTTCGTACTCCAACATGGAGTACCCACTCTTCGAACGGTCTTCCAACCGTTCGATATGGTGAGCCTGCACCGTCTGCTCTAACGAGCGACGCCTATCGCGCTCGTGATCAAGTCTTTTCTCCAAATCATGAAAGAAGGTTTCGAGTTTGTCGATCTTCGACTCTAGATGCGACCCATGTGTCGGATCTAATTTCCCCTCCTCCGTCACAACCATTGGTGGATTTTTATGGTGGTCAACGTTTCCGTGTGGAACGTTTTCATAACCACCGTGATGCGAAGGGGCAGCGAACGAGTTACCTTGTTCGCTGGCGCGGTTCTCCACCTTCACATGACAGCTGGGAGCCTCGTTTCCCAGCTGATTGTTGACGTTGAGGGCCTCGTCCGTTAGTATGACGAGACCCATCCGACGGATCAGAAACTTCATCGGAAAACACGCACCCCTGGCGCATGTAAATAGATTGTTTAAAGTCAATCGCATCGCGCATCTTGTCTTTGACATTGCTAATGAACGCGCTCCATGCTTGCACAAGCGAGACTTTATCTCGCTTATTGTTGCCACTGTATCATCGATGCTTGAAAAAAGCATCGAGATAAAAATCTTCCTCAGCGCGAAAGTTCTTCGCGCTGGGATCAAGGCCATGTAGCTTTGTCGCGATAAATAAGGGATATTTATTGTGAGGAGAAGTCTCTCCAGACAAGCTATTAATTAGTTGTTTGGGCAAAAGCCACGGCGGCTTCTTCTCAGGGGCAAGACGAGACATTTAGTGTTTACGATCCCCTGTACCCACCGAAGAAGAGGTACCACAAGAACTTTTATCACGTTAACTTACGCCATCGTCGTCACCACGCACAGAAATATGTGCGGGTGACGGCACGGGAGACGGTGCTGGCGATGAGGAATCATCCTCATCGTCGGAACCGAACATGGTTTAGCGAATGCTACCTGCACGTCCACTCGAATGAGCCCCCTCATTCGAAGGCTCATAGTCAGCCGTCTGACGATGATCAGATGACTGTTCTGTCCTCCCCGAGTCGGCCATTTCGTCCGACTCGCATTCGTAGTCGACCTCCAAAGAGGGGTCGCATTCACGTGGTGTATCACAACGTGCACCCGCAACATTTAGAATTGCGGGAGAAGATGACACTACAGCAGACGGAACGTCTGCCGCAAGAGACAATAATGCCTCGCCCGCGGCTGCATGAACCGCAGTCGAAGGCGCATGGATCTATAAGCCATGCGATAGAATTAAAATGATGCTTCTGACCAATCATCATCGTTTTCGATTAGGTGGTCTTATAGTGACCACTTTATCAAATGACAGTCAGAGTGATTGTCGTTTGAGGGAGGGGTGATGTAACGGGGGGTATCCTTACATGCAATTAATACTTAAATGTTGTTAATTAATATATCATTTAAAAGCTAGATAATATTTGGAGAATATTACTTAACATTGTAATATTCTAAAAGCTTATCCATTGGTAGATATAGACCATTATATCGACTTTCTCCGCGGTCCAGTCAGCGCTGGACGCGCGCGTAGAGAAAGTAAGATAAGACTTTGTTATATGTTTTGTATTAGTTTATAATTAAGTTGGTATTAAGTAGATAGACAAAAAGAACTTAATTATATTAATACAGTTTTTAATTAACCCTCTTCAAAGCAAGTGATTAAACGAGATTCTTTCTCTGTTCGTACTAGTGTACGTGAAGTGACGTGAGGCACCACTCGCACTGAGGCAGTGCGAAGTGGACTTGTACTGAAGCAGTACAAGTCAGTAGTGCCCCGTTACAGAAATGATAGGTTGATTTGCATAGTCTGATTGACTAATTGTATCAAATTTGTAATCAGAACTAAAGTCAAAAGAGTTTTGAATGGGGCAACCTATTACAAAAGCAGCTTTAGGTTTAATACATAAATTTATAAATATGTATGCAGCATCCGATTAGCGGATACTGCGATTCATTTATTATTGGTCCATAATATTAGGGTGCCAGAACCAGTAATATTAGCCAATGATAAGTCGACCTATATTTGAGTGGTACCCAACAGCAAGGAAAAAAATAACCATTACACCATAAGAGCATCGAGCCAAGATTCCGCACATCAATCTTTACTTAAACTGATCAACATCGTCAGTATGCTTCTGTCATCAATATCGGTGGCTCTGGCGAATAAGACCACATTTTTCTCGGGTCCAAAAATGAAAACCTTTTTAAAGAGTCTACATGCTCCGGCTTACACTATAAAGCTTTGAGGAAACGCTCTATTTATAACGGAAAATCGACTCTGTATTTTTATTTTAGTTTTAATTTCGTACAAAGTTAAAAAAATTGAACTTTGTACGAAATTAAAACTAAAATAAAAATACAGAGTCGATTTTCCGTTATAAATAGAGCGCTTCCTCAAAGCTTTATAGTGTAAGCCGGAGCATGTAGACTTTCCTCACCTCACCATGGTGGAGTGGCAGGGACTACACCGCCTCGCGTCGGTGTCTGGAGAGATCATCGTGACGTCGTTGCTGAGCACAGCGACGCCGGACCGACAGGGTGAGGTACCAAGTTCAGAGCCAATGGAGCTCGACTCAATCGAGAAAATCGTGGTCGCGGCAACCTTTAGACCGCGACAGTCGCAGTTAAAATGCGATGAAGTGTATTCGATGCGGCGAAAAAGACCGCCATGCGGCTATTTGCCGCGCGCCCGCGTCGGTGGCCATAAACACAGCCATCTCACGAGGAGGTGCTGTGTCGTCGACGGTTCCGCAAAAAAAACGAGCAATCCCAGTAGGCTCGAGGCGCCCTACTGGCAAAAGTGAACCCCGGGTGCCCCGGTGGAAGCTCAGGCTAACTAGCTCCAAAACGACTCATACTCACTTCAATGCCGCCACCATGCGCGACGAGTCAAGACTGATCATCATCAGTCTCTTCGTTGCTAGAGTCAATCGACCACTGTGAATGTTGTTGGACTCTGGTGCCTCGATCAACTTCTTTTGTGCCTCCGGTTTTACCCTTCTCCCGTCGACCATCACGGTTCAAGTGATATCATTGTCAAGCTTGCCGATGGCCAACCACAACGTGTTCCGCGCAAAACAGTTACTTTGCCAAACACTTTCGATGGCTTTGCGAGCAACGATGACTTTTGATTTACGAGATGAACTACGTATTCGGTTGCATTATTCGGATACCGTGGCTATGACAGTATCAGCCGTACATTAATCGGCTGTCTCGGTCCGTCAAGCGCAGAAGCGGATATGATGTGAGCAAAGTATTTGATCACCTACTCGTTGCGGCGTCCGATTGGCCTCACATCAGGGTCGTGAACGAACTCGCCCCGACTAGAAGTCAGCACACAGAGAGCGATGACCCTCTGTGTGCGGTATGTTCGGTCACGCTGATGGAGCCAAAGAACGAGGCGGTCAAACAGAGGTCCCTGCATTTGATAACATCGGCTATGCAGAAACTGTCGATGTTAATTAATAGAATTAGTGATTTAATCATTTTTAATATTATTGATGTTTACTGATATCAAACATATAATCAATAAAATTAAACAATTTTTGAAAAATAAAATTAAAAACCATCGCTTTTAATATAAAAAAATAAAGGCGGTCGAACAGACGTTTCCGCATATAACTGCATCGGCTTAGCAGCGGTTTCCAATTACTACCGAGGTGGTCGTCGACAAGATTTCGCTTTTCATTGACGAGACTGAGCGCCCTGTAGGTCCGCCGATGAACGACGTGGTGAAGGCAGCGCTCTCACGTCTTGAGGGGGGATATCTCGCTGCGATAGCGACATGCCAGTCTCGAGCAGGTGCTCGAGACGCAAAAGGACACGCAAGAACGGAGCACGCCAGTCTCCGAGACGACTATTGTCTCGTCAATTTAATATCAAGGACGTTTCCATAGTGACGTAATCCGTTCGCGTGCTTAATATGTCAAGAAGTCTCCAGATCGTGGCCGCTACATTGCGGTTGCGAGTCCTCTCTGCAAGGCTGAAGAAATCATATCCGTATCAACCTTATCGTGAAAAGACTTTCTTCATGACCTTAGGGTAGGTGATAACGAGCAAGTATGCGTCATTTCAGCCGTCGAAACAGCTAGTGAACAGGTTTTAGAGGGCCGCCCAAAGAGTGCTGAGCCGAAAACAGCGCGAGAAGAACGCTTGGCGGCGCAGTTTCGCGATGCTGTTCGTGATTCGGGCAACCCTGTTTACAATCTCGCGCGTGAGTATGCCGATAATTCCCGGAAAATATTCCCGCTGAACTTCCAGCGGATCGTAATGTGCTGCACGGGATTGACCTCGTGCTTGGGTGGAAGTATTGCGTGACGCGGCAGCGGCCATTGCTGCGTGATCCAGTTAGCGCAATTGATGAAAGTTTTGAGAGCTGCCATAAGGCTGGTCATGTTCAAGAGAGTATCTCACCACATTCGACGACTTTCTGTGTGGAGAAAGCCACTGGCATGTGGCGCATTGTGTACGCTTTCAACAAGCTATATGACGCCACGATCTCGGCTCAAACGCCAATTCCCGAAAGACATGGTACTCGATACCATTTCCGGAAGCGAGATCTTCAGTGCTATTGATTTGTCGGACGGCTTCTATCGAATTCTAATGCGAGACAGTGACATTCCATTCACTGCGGTCAGCACCCCAAGCGAATTGCTTTAGGAGTAGTCATGCCATAAGACCTTAAGCACGCTCCAGCTACGTTCAACGGATGGAGACACAAATACTACGCCCGCTTCGCGGTTTCGCACTCAGCTTTTTCGATGACATATTCGTTCACAGCCTCGCTGAGCATCGGCTCAGCGCTTCAAAGGTGCAATTTCGACATTTAAAGCGGGTGTTTCAAGTGTTGTGCGATATTGAATCCGAACTTGAAATTCCAGTACTCGGTAGCTACGCCAGCAAGAAAGGTGTCCGCGCTGATCCTGAGAAATTGTTATCGATATGTTACTGAACGACACTCAGGAACCCGACTTAGTTACGACGATGGCTCGGCCTGGCAAATTACCTGCATAAGTACACAAAAATATGCTGAGCTAATTCAGCCATTGTCGACATTGCTTTAGAAGGACGCCGTATGGTTGTGGAACGCAAAACATCAAGCGGCTTCGACTCCGTGAAGAAGAGCTTATCTGTAGCACCGGTAGTGATGCTCCCTAATGACACTAAGCCTTTTCATGTCGTGTGTGATTCGAGTGAATTTGCGATTGGATGTGCTGTAATGCAATTTGATGACGAAGGTCGGAAGCGAGTCGTGATCTTCCAGTCGCGACAGATGAAACAATGCTGAGAAGAATTGTCTCGTCCATGATAAGGAGCCTTTTTTGGCTATGCGCTAGGCGTCAATTAAGTTCAGAATATGAGACGTTTTAGATCTACACAGATCATGCCTCATTGCGCACCACCGTCCAAAGTCCTCACTTGTCCCAGCGTATGGCTCGTTAGTTTTTGCTCTTGTCTGAATGCAACTTCGTGGTGTATAAGCCAGGCAAGAATACGATCCTTGCGCGTTGTCTCGTCGCCCAGATTATCTTCAACGTGACATGGGTATCAGCCAGAGAATGCTGATGACGACGATAAAATGTGTCGATGCTGTATTGATTTGGGATTTAATACGATGGTTTCAAATCTTGTGCTACTGATTCGGACACAGATCGCTGAGTCTTACGCGAATGACTCATTTTACGCGGGATTCATCAATCACTTCCGACATCCAAGTGAAGATGCACTCGCGGATTTGACGAAACGAATGCGAAACAACATCAAGAGTTACACGCTTGACGACCCGCTGCTGCCGTACACGATGGACGTCTTCAATTTCGTGCGCGTTGTCATCCTAGCTGATAACGACCTACGAGCTTGCTTGGTTATGAGTTCCACGGCAGCCCAACCAGTGGTCATCTGGGTATCGAAAAGCGTTCGCGGCCATATACTCGGGTGCTATCCGCGAATGAATAAGCAGATTCAAAGTTGATTGCGCTTGTGTGAGTCTTGCCTACCAAGCGCTATTGCAAGCGCTTCCGAATGCTACGGTAGCCTGGCGTTCAGTCAGCATGGATTTCATCTATGGTCGTCCGCGCGGTGGACACAAACGTACGGGTTCTTAGTCCTCGTGGATCGATTGGCGAAATGGTGCATTTTGCCTCGGTCTCCACGCATGTTTTGTCGGAGACAACCGTGAAGATCTTCATAGATTTAATCTTCAGATATCATGGATAACTTGAGTCTACCGCGACCCGCGTTTCACCTCCGCTTTCTGGATGATTTTTTTCATCTCTTAAGCAGCAGGTTGCTAATGTTCAAGGCAGCCAATCCTGAGATTGATGGACTGCCGTAGCGTGTGAACAGAGTGTATGAAGATGTCTTGCGCAGTTATGCGACATCGCTCTTGTCGTGGAGTTCGTTTCTCCCCCAGAGTTCGCTATCAACAACGCCGTGCATGCATACGTCAACCTGATTGACGCTATTTTCGTCAACAACGCGAGATGTCCTCGCATTCCGGCGCTTCTTGCTGAATCATTTTTGGAACACCTGGCCTCCAAGCATAGTGGTGGAGTATCTCCGATGGTATTGCGCCGACATGTTTGATGATTGATTATGCTCAAGACAAGGTTGCTGCCGATGCACCCTGTGATGTCAATTTTGTGGCCAACGACAAACCCGGTTCTGGCGCGATGCATCCCATCGCGTCTGCCGCCGCTAATTTTTGCGCCCGAAGAACATACTTCGCCTATCACTTTGGCTGCAGTAACCGACTTCCTGCTGATACGACAAGAAATCGCACGATTTGTGCGCGATGCACTGCAATTGGCAGTCGACCGACAAAAGAAGAGCACTGACAAAAGAGGTCGGAAGAACCTTTCAAATCCCAGGAAGGCGACAGAGTGCTGCTATAGACAAGCGGTTTACCGAAAACCGCAGTGGCGACTTTGGGCGCTGATAAGTTAGCGCCAAGATATTTTGGACACTTCAAGGTTATTGAAGCTCACGGTGATACTTGCACACTAAATTTCTCTAAATCTGTGCGTTTTGCATCCGACATTCTATGTCGGGCTTTCTACCGGCGGACATTCCACCGAGCCTTGTCCACTCTTCTACGCCGGCTCAATGTCCGACATCCTTTTTAAGTCGACGCTGACGACGACTGGGTCCCAGTCCGACCTGCGCACGTGTAGACTCATTCTGCTGAGGGCCTCCGATCGCAGCAGTATCAATTTAACGAAGATGCTCAGCTATTCCCTTTTGCTCCCGTCGGGTCCTTTCAGCGGTCGCAGTCGCAGCAGCGCGATCACAAGCTCTCTCGTCCATCTCTCGAACGTTCTTCGTCTCTTCAGTTTCGGCTCGAAGAAGGCGCAGCTCGTCGTCCGAATGATAAGGCGCCCGATTATGCATATCGACGCTCATCGTCGCAGACCTTCTGCCGTGATGCTCACCCCCACTGGTCGATGCATTGGATGCACGACGCTGAATCGTCGATCGCATCGTCGGTCACGAAGATCGCCGTTCTAGGGCGGCGAGAAGCATCACACGGTTCTTTGGTTGGTATATTCGCCTGCTAACGATACTTGGGAGCCTCGAAGTACGTTGGCTCAGGATGTCCCCGACGTGGTGGCGGACTATGATTGCAATGCGAATACGAAGAATGCGTCCGATGCTGTTGCTTTCACCCACGATATCGCAAGCCGTAGAGCTTGCGAGCAGCTATAATTTAGCGGCGGCGATCACCCGGGCAACTCCAAAATCTATTAGGAGACTCGGGAATAAATGGTGAGTAAGGCCGTCGATCGCGGCTGCGTTAGCAATCGCGGCGATCTTATCGCAACCGGTGGGGACTGCGTGAACAACCCCGGCAATTATAAGTATGCTTCTGCATCCGAAGCAGCTCAGTCTTAAAGCTTTGAGGGGCTTCTCTCGTAGCGAGCGACCCACGTTCGAAGAAACTGGGACATTGCCCGTGCGCGCATTAAGTCTTCCCACTCTTGTAGGATCCGTGCGTGTTCCACATTGGACAACCCTCGCGGACGTGGACGTATCACATGCGCCGCTCCACGCGCGTCATGCAAAGATGCGACGGCGTAAATCGCCAATAGTTTGTTCGCCACGGCTTCCGTCGCGTTGTTCCAGCCAGGACGTGAAGGACATTCCTTCACGTCGCCTGGCGTTCAAGCGTCTGATGAACGCACTCCAAGATCGTTGCAGCGCGTCATCGGTGCAAAAGTTGTCAGTCGCTTTCCCTCTCGTTGTGCGAAATCGTGCGAGGAGTGCCTTCATGGATTCTGGTGATTTGGGTTGATCAGCACCAACAAGACTATACAAGGCCCATGGCTTTAAGTCTTCATCCATTACTCGCGGGGCCTGCTTTCTTCGGATTGTCGCCTGACGATCTAAGCTAGGAGAGTTGCTGCGAACACGGTCACGGTTCATGCTGCTCAGTGTGGGTAACTGTGCAGGGTCGACGTTATCCCGTTGAAACTCTCCTTGAGGAGAGATTTTTTTCGATTGACATTTAATGTGGTAAGCGAAACCTGAAGAGGGGGGAGGGGCGATAACCTATTATATAAGTAACTAGGTTCACTAATAATTACATAAGTAGGTTTACTGCAGTATTCGATTAGCGGATACTGCGAGTCATTTATTATCGGTCTATATTATTGGGGTGCCAGACCAAATAATATTAACCAATGATAAGTTGACTTATATTTGAGTGGTACCCAAGAGCAAGGGAAAAATTTCGTACTTTGTACAAAATAAGAAATAAATAAATAAATGTAAGCAGAGTTGATTTTCCCTCATGAATAGAGCGCTTCCTCAAAGCTTTATAGTGTAAAACGGTAAGGGCTCTCACCCCGTTACAGATTTTTGATCACATTGAAGCTCAGCCAGAAAGATGTGGCAGCACGAGCCGAGAGGTCACGGGTTCGAACCCCGTCGATGTGCGGAAGTTTAAACCTTTAGGGAACTGATGTTTGGGGCTTATCAGCGCTATCCTTCCAGAGAATGACAATCGCCGTTTCTTTGCTGTGACATCTAACAGAAGGAAAGTAACCTGTTTAGAAATCAAATGTCGATAGGACCAATGGCCAGCAACGTTTTGACGGAATGAATTGCCCATTTACTCATCCTTCGTGATCAAGTTGATTGCTAAAGAAGTGCGTCAGAAAGAGTCGACGCGCATCGAGGAAGCTACGGTGCTGCTAACAAGCAGCAAGAGGCTGAAGCTGAAGTACCATAGCAGGCGGATGTAGCGGCAAGGCGCCGTCTTAGACGTGTGTTAGATGTCACTACGCAACAGACTGCCACCCTAAGAGACGAGGCAAATCGAGTGATGACGAGCAATCAAACATCGAAATTTTCACAGCGGAGGCGGTTTTAAGCGGTGCATGGATTATCGACAGCGAGGCTTCGACTCACATGTGTAATGACCGTGAATCGTTCGTGTAGTGCGATGCAACAGACAAATTCACTGAGTAAATTCAGTGCAAGGAAGAGCGCACAGCTTCGTGGACACGGAACTGTGGCACTAGGCGTGTGCAACGGTCGAGAATGTATTAACGCACGTTTGGACAAGATGCTTCCTGTAGAAGATTTAAACAAGAATTTATTCTCAGTGAAAGCCGCGACTGCGTGTGGCATATCCGTCGAGATTACTGAAGTATATCGTAAAGCTCAAAGGAAAGCCTGTGGCGACAAGTTCGGAGAAAGCTTATTTACCATAGCATGGACGTCGTAGAATTTTTTCACGTCGCATCGTGACTCTTCTATAATGAAGAATCGCTTTGTCACGAACTATCCCATACGCCTGAAGAGCGAAGTGCCGTAACTGTTTGGTAAATCATGCGAGGAAGTGGAATGTCCGCACGAACGACAATTAAGATGCTGCATAGTGGAAATAGTGGTGAGTATCGGAACACTCGCACGGAAGCTATCAGTTGCAGACGCGGTATCAAACCAGGAAGATACCGTGCCATAAAATCCACAGAATGTGGGCGTGACTTTTAATGAGCAAGCAACAAGGATTCACGAAACGAGCCAAATCGAGGGTGTCCTAGACATATTGTCTCGGTAGAGAGCGACAGCTTAAATGGTGAGACGTCGCCACCAGAAGAGCCTTGGACACCACCACTATGCCCGAGCTAAACACATGAAAGTCAAGGTGGGCCTTCGGAACACGTACCTTCACGAGCTTCAAGCACTCCAGGTATAGATGGTGAGGAAGAACGAATGTTGCGTCCGGTACGCAAGAAGCGTGGTGTTGTGCGCTACGAGCGGGAGTGGCTAAACTAACCGCGAGGAGTATTCTTATATGACTTAACAGACAATTGCGGCGCGCCATATCTACCTCAACGCCGAGAACATTAATGGTGAGCAGGCAACATCGCACTGTGAGGTTCTAAGTAGCAGATACAAGGATCAGTGGCTTGTAGCGATGAAGAGCGAAAATAAATCGTTGTACAAGCACAAGACGTGAGAGCTCGTGGATGTGCTGCAAGGACATAATGCAATCGGGCGCAAGTGGTCCTTTCGAATCAAACAAAACCTGAATGGATCTATTATCATTCAAGTTACGGCTCGTGGCCAAAACGATTCACGCAACATCCCGGTATTGATAACGTGTACGCATTCGCTCCAGTGGCTCGAAAGGAGTCAATAAATACTGCACTAGCAATTACCGGGACTGAGATATCGAAGCAGAGAATGTTGATGTGAGACAGCATTTCTTACGGTGAAATCGAAGAAGAGATTTACATGGATCAACCGGACGTCTTCCAAATCTCGGACAAACCAGCTCAAAAATGTCTTCTTGGAAAAGCATTGCATGGAACCAAGCAAGCTGCATGTCAGTGGAATAACAAGCTAATCAGCATTTGGAGGACCAAGGCTTTAATTGCTCTGCGGCAGACCCATGCTTGTCTGTCCGGACGTGAATGGCGGTATATATCATTGCTATCATATATGTAGACAACTTGATGGTTTTTGGCAAACCCGCAGAGCATATCGAAACAATAAAATGCACATTGAAATAAGTATTCCCCACCGAGGAACTGCAGAGCTCAAGTGCTGTTTAGGATTCAAAATCCATTCCAACAGTAGCTGCAAGGTGATCATGATAAATCAGCGCGCATAGATCAAGCGACTTTCACAGAAGTCTCGCATCGACAAGAAAGTTAAGTGCAAGGAAGTATACACTCTAGCAGACGGTGGCTCGAAGCTTGTGAAACCAACGGCCAAGGAAGCGTTTGTATATAAGTTTCCTCATCGCGAGCTATCGGGAGCGCTCATGTATGTAGCAACGTGCATCGCTGTGGCTGAGGTGGCCAAGTTTTGCGAACACTATCAGAAGCCGCACTAGATTGCAGCTAAGAGGACCCCAAAATAGTTATAGACAATTCAATACATTGGGATTGTATTCTATGGCGCTAGCAAGAGAGAGATCATTGGTTTTGCTAATGTCAACTGGGATGGCGATTTGGGTACACGATGCTCGACAATTGGATACGTCTCTTCCCGAACGGTAGCGTTATCTCATGGAAGTCGAAGCGGCAGCCAACGGTTGTGACTTCGAGCACAGAGGCTGAGTAAATGAGTCTCAACAACGCAAATCAAGAAGCGGTCTGACTCCGATCGTTGCTGAAGGACATGAAGTTTAATTAGACGGAGCCACAACGATCTGCCAAGATAACCATGGATGTGTTGCACTGTTGAAGAACCCCGTCTGCCATTCAAGCCAAGTACATCGATAACAAGTTTCACTTCTTATGTGAAAAGGTAGAACGCAATATAATCGAGTTAAAGTTTAACCCACGGAAGACATGGTGGCTGATGGACTGACGAAAGCGATTGCAAAGGACAAGCACAGCAAGTTTGGGGTGAGTCTCAAGATGCACCTTTAAGCAAACACCAAGCGCAAACATTAAACGAGAGTGTGAAGATGATGATGCAACTCTATAACTACATATGTAGAAAACATGTAGGAAATGATAGGCTTTGTTTGCATTTGATTTAGTGTTTGTACCAATTTGTACGCAGATCTAGAGCAAAAGTGCGAGGAATTTCTAATCACATTGTAGCTCAGTTGAAAGTCGGTTATATATTATCGTCCACATAACCTTTACCTACTCAGCCCTTGACTGAGATATTCTACGACTCATCCTATTTAATCTGATTTTTCTTTCAGTTACAATGTCTGATTTTTATTCTAGCCCTAGCGCTTGATCGAGAGGTCACGGGTTCAAACAGCGTCAATGTCAGACATTTTAAGCCTAAATGGAACTGATGTTTGGGGTTCATTAGCGCTATTCTGCCTGATAGTGCATCCGCCATTTTTGTTGCTGTGACACACAACAGAAAGAAAGTAACGTGGTCACAAATTAAATGTCAATAGGAACGAATGGCCAGCAACGTTTCAAAGGAATGAATGGACGTGAGATCAGTTTGCTCACTAATAACATACTCAATCAATATACTCATTTTTGTTTTACGGTCTCGACCACAAGTAACTACTCTACAAGTATAGACCTCCATTAAATTTTACTTGAGCTGACATCTAATTGTAATTGAAGGCCAACAGACATCTAGTTATTGTTAAAGGTCCGAAATCGTCCAGGTTTTTAATATTTAATCGTATTGATTATCTTCAAATCAAGGCAATGGAACCTATCGAAAATAATTTAATGTCTTAAATTCGACGAACTCAACAAAACAAATGTTATTTTTCTTTAATGATTTGTGATAATTAAATTGTCTTATAAACAATTCTTAGATGTACATGTTATATAATAACATGTACGTGTATTTCTTCTAATTTCTTCTATGCATTCTATTGATACTAATGTCTTTTACCTACATTGCTATACTACAGTTGCCTTGTGAGAATGTTAAGCTTTACCAAGCAACTTGACGTGTGGATTTATCAAAAGAGATTGCTCTTGTTCTAAAGGATAGTCAACTAGAAGTGTGGATTTATCAAAAGAGATTGCTCTTGATTTAAAAAAAGGACACATCCGTGAAAAGAAAAAACGCAAATATATAATCTTCCCTGACACCTAAGTACTTTGAACATGTAAAGTCGATTAAATTGCGAGCTCTCCAATGTCAGTCTTTCCATCAGCCTCTTCACCTTCTTCGTCATCTAAATCAATCTCTTCTTCATTTGCCACTTCCACAACCTGCTTCTGACGTACATTCCGCTCCATTTGATTTTCAATAGTCTGTCCCTTCCTCTTTTCTGTGGTATCTTGTTCATCAGCGGGAGCTGCATCAAGTTGAGCTTCTAAAGCAGCCATGGCATCACCAGCAACTGCTCGTGTCGATGCTGGCACCGAAGCGGCAACCATTCCAGCAATCTTTGACGAATCGTCATGTTGAGGAGCGAATTCCGAAGTGACGTAATTCACCTGAGAGTACTGAGCCACTACAGAGCGCTTAATACGTAACATTTCAAGAAACGTGTGCTCAGAGCCATGCGAGACTTCAAATTCATGCCACAACTTCCAGAACGTCTTCTCGTGATGACGTGGATCGCAGAATTGAGACGCGTGAGAGTAAATCGCTCGTGCTCGATCAAATTCGCCAAGTTTAGTCTCCAATTGGGCAAATTTTAGACTCAAAGGGGACACGTACTTGTCGGGTAGTTTACCAATACCTTTCTCGTATACATCCCGAACTCTTGCAACACCAAAGAATTTTTGAGCCTTTTTGACAAACTTGTTGTAAATTGAAAGCTTTTCGTTGTCAGGAACAGCGTCGGATGCACGTTCGTATATCGTCATGACATTACGCAACATGCCGTGCTGTTCTTCAAAATCGGCATACATTTCATAGTACAAATGTACAGACTTGTCTGGGGCAGCACAAATAGCTTGTTCAAACAGATCGCGGGTGCGTTCGACCTTTGAACCAGCATATCTCTTTACAAACTGTGTCAAATACGTCTGCCACAAATCACCTGCATGTGGAAATTTAGGAAAGAGCGCCAAGCCGCGTTCGAAAGTACGAAATGATTCTTCAAAATATTTGTTCTCCTCTAGATAGGCAGCAAAGTGAAGCACCATCTGTGGCGTAATGATTTTATGCTCAAAAATTTCATTGTAAGCACCACGGGTTGATTCAAGATCACCAAGACTTTCCTCGAGATCCAGACGTAAAGTCCACAATTTTACGCTTAAATGCACGTTATCCTTGGCCGTAAATGTTTGCTGCTTTCGAAGACGCAGCGTACGTGAAGGTGGCGTCGTACAAGCCTTGCGCACAATCGCAAGTGCTTGATCAAAGTTTTCGCGCCCCACTTCCAGCTCGGCCCACTCACAGTACACTGACGCAAGCTCTTGAAACGTACGATATTTAATATCGATAGCCTTCTTGAAAATTGCCCGTGCATTGTCTAAATCCCCGTGGCTATCGTAAAACTTGGCAAATTGAATCCATAAAGTAGGCAACCGTCCACCAGACTTGACGGAATCTACCGTTTTAACAGCTTCAGCATACGTTCGTATGACTTTGCCTGGGTCGGCTTTGACCAGCTCGACGCGCTTTTCCCACTCGCGCACATTGTGTGGATTCTGTCGCAACAGGACAGAGTTTAATAGCAGCGGCCGTCGTTCGGCCATATTTTCATACACTTTTAGCAACCGATCGACTTGAGCTTGGTGGTCCATTTCATCGTCTTCATCCTCTTGGTCGTCTTCATGCGGTCCAGCTGCCAATTCCATCTCTGCTGTTAGCATGGCTTCAATAAATTTGACATAGGCGTCAAAAATCATACTGAAATCGCGTACAGTCAGCACAGTACGAATGCCCTCTTCGTACACATCACGTGCGGATTCAAACGAGCCAAGGCGCACAAAGTACGTTGCTAACGAGCACCAAAGTTGACCGACTTCATCACTAAACTGAGTCATGCCACTTCGAAGAATCGCTTCGACATCAAGCGACTGAGCTACACGCGTCGGATGCTGCGAGACCATATCGCAGAGCTGCATCCACATACTATGGAGTGTGCGGTCGATGCTCAAGGTGTTCTCCTGTACTGCCTCAATGAGCTGTACCAGTTGCAAGCTCGCCTCGCCGTATTGCTCGACTGAGACTAAATAATCGACAAATTCTCCTCGCTTGGACGGTTCAAGCATGAGATATCGCTTATACACCCGCACGGCCGTACGAGACACGCCAATCTGCTTTATAAAGGCCAGATACGGCGTCCAGATGCGATGGTGTTGGGTAATTGGCAGCGCTCGAAGCGCTCTATCAAAGACATGGCGGCGCCCTGTAACTAGCCGCATTTCATTCAAGACATGAAGATAATTTAGCCACAGTTTCGGCATCGTGGAAAGCTGGGTGAGCGCACGATCATAAAGCGCCACGAGGTGGCCGAAGCTTGGCGCATCCACGCGCTGTCCTCGCACTTGTTTATCGTAGAATTCGTCCAAATAGAGCTTCCAGAGCTTATAGCTACGTGGAAGAAATTGCAACGCACGCTCGTAGATACTACATCTGGCGGTGAGAGGGGCATCAGCCAACGCGCGAAGGAATGCAGTCCACGTTTGGATGGCAAATGGCTGGCGCGCGGTCGCTTCTTCGTATTCGAAGATCGCACTATCGGTCTATGAAGAGCATAGAAACGATTAGTGTGTATGGAACCAGGAAGAAAGACTACGAAGTCTTGCCATGGTCATCTCGGAGGCACTCGGAGGCTGCAGCATTGCCATCATTTTGTACGTTCAGTCAAACCTTTGGGTTTACTTACCTTTTAAGATGCATTCTGCTGGAGAGGTTTTTCGTATTGCTAATCTTAATATTTCCTCGACATTAAAAGTAATAACTTACCTGTTAAATTTGTCTTATCAAGATTATTTTTCGCTTAGCCAATTACATGCAAATGGAGTTCACCACATTGCAAATTGGAAATGGCCATCCACAACCGTAATGATTTGAAAAACAGTTCATTCTTAAAATTTCGATCTCGCCACCGGTGCTACGGAGCTACCTCGCTCCTAAGTCAGAGGTAGACTTAACTCAAAGAGTCACTTTGTTCAATAGGACTAATAAGTCTAACGACTAATGTAACGGCTCTAATTGGGTGGGTATGTGTTGTAGACGCATGCCCCGAATCGTTAATGACGAATTCGACCATCGATAAAAGCTCGGTCCAATATGGATACGATTGGACGCAACCTTGACGTATCTCTTCGAGGACGCGATTAACGCGTTCCGTCTGACCATCTGTCTCTGGATGATCAGTAGTTGACATAGTCAGCGGTGTTCCGAGAGATCGGAACACGGGATAAAACTTCGCCGTGAATTGTAGATCTCTATCCGAGACCAGTTCACGGGGTAAACCGTTGAGTTTGAATATCATGTCGTTAAAGACGCGGGCACAGCCCGGAGCCGTGATTGACTCTGGTACCGCAGCAAGATATACCATCTTGCTGAATCTGTCTACAAAATTAATTTTGCGATCGTCTTCGGGAAATCCGAAGACGAAGTCCATAGATACGGACTGCCAACATTCTGCCAGAAGTAGTAGAGGTAGGAGATGTGCATGGGATGAAGGACTAGGCTTCACCCGTTGACAACCTCGCAAGCACGAATGTACTTGCGCACGAACTGATACTGGCGGGGCCAGTAAAAGTCGCGACTTACTGTGAGATAAGTCTTCTCACGTCCACGAAGCCCACACGTTGGTGCATCGTGACACTCATACATGAAACGCAAGCGCAACTCATTTTGAGTTGCGACGACGACACGTGGAGTGTCGCCGGCAACGCTGTGTAATACAATAAGCCGTTGCGTGTTGTGTATCTCATCGGATAACAATCGATATACAGCCGGTAGATCATTAAAATATTTATTGGATGATTTCATCAGATGATCCATTAAACGCAGAAGGTCATTATCTTCTGCGTTGGCTTTCTTTATGTCATCAAACAAGGTTGCCGACGGAATACTCGAAATGAGTGTTGCAACAGTGGAATGCGCAGCCGGCTCGAAATCGGGTCGGCGTGATAACGCATCAGCAACGACATTAAGTCGTCCTGGTTTATATTCCACGGAGATATTATACTCCGCGAAAAAGGATAGCCACCTCGCCATTCTTTGCGAGAGGTGTGGGCTATTTACGGCCGTGCGTAATGACACATGGTCCGTATATACGATGAACGGTCTATCTCCGAGGAGAAAGACCCTAAACTTAGCCAGTGCATAATTCATTGCAAGTAGTTCCTTGTCATGCACTAAGTAATTGCGTTCACTGGTTGCACTGACGCGATTGGCAATAGACGACGCGCTCCGCGCCGTCTGTATCGTATTGCATTAACGCACAGCCGATTGTGAAATCGCTGGCGTCACAGACCCCATGGAATGGTCTGCAATCGCCATGAAGGCGATTGCATCAAGCTTTGCTTGATACCTTTAAAGGAACGCTGACAATCAGCGTTCCATAGCCATTTCTCGTCTTTTTAAAGAGACGAGAGAGATGAACTGTCATCTCTGCATAATTGCGAGGGTACTTGTGGAAGTACGCCGCTAAACCAAGGAACTTTCTATGTCCCTTGACATCGACTGGAACTGGCCAGTCGGTAATTACCTTGATATTTTTTGAATCAGGGCGCTCGCCGTGTGTACCGACGACGCACCCAAGAAGTGGTATTTTGCTTGCAGCGACTATACACTTCTTGAGATTTTGCGTACAACTTATATTCTCGCATAATTGTAAGAACCTGACGAACGTGAGTTTTATGAACTCCCACGTCCGTCTTACCGTCCATGGCCCGGCTATGGACGAACACATCGTAAAAATAGCTTTATGCGAATTCTTGCACCGGTCTCAACAGATTCGTTACGCATCTGTTGAGTTTTTTTGCAGGGCGTTACTAAGCCCCTGTGGTATCACTACCATTCTCAGAGCATCCCACAGGGAGTGCTCACTGCTGTGTACGGGATGTCCTGTTCACGCATAAGGAGTTGATATAACCCATCCATTAGATCCATAGACGAAAGGATCGTGCTCTTAGACATACCATCTATGATTACATCTTATCTAGGTATTGGCGTTTGAGCCAGTACCGTTGCAGCATTCAGTTTCTTGAACGCGTGCACTATCCGCCACCCTCCTCTGGCTTTTTGCACACAGAAGGTCGGAGAGCTATGTGGGGAGGCTGACTCTCTTACATGGACCGCTTTTAATCTATCGGTAAAGAATTTATCGATCGCAAGTACTTGTTCACGAGGCAGTGGCCACTGCTTCATGACACAGTACTTCAAGCCCGGTTTGAGCTCGATCCTTGTCGAGTGCCTTTATCCTTAGGCAACTCGCATGGAACTGCTTGAGGGAATACATCCCTGTATTCAATTGAATCCTTGTATAAAGAATTTGTCTTAAGTGACCCTTAGGATTAAGAAGTATAACTTTCAATCCGAGTCTTCACATCGCGAACACTTTCGCCCATCGATGAGCTGCTAAAAACTCGTTCGTTTTCTGCAATTATTGCCGCTGACCGAATATCGGCAACGTATTCGTCCTTTGTGACGAGTACGTAGATCTGCCTGATACTGGATTCGTCAAGTTGGCAGATGCGATAAGTGCTTGTCACATTGTCGACGAGCAAATGCAAGTCGCATTGCTCAATCAAATTTGGCAGGCTGTGGCAAAAATTGGGCGCTAGACCTTATGTTGCGCGACCCATATGTCATTGGGTTGCTAGGGGCTTTTAAAACTCGGCTAAAAAAACAGACCTCTAATTTTCCTAGGGCTGAGTTCAGAGCTCGATCGGAGCTTCTGAAACTCAAGCATGACAGCGTGATGTTCGCGCTTATGCCCAGCACGCATTAAATGTGTGGAGTGGATCAGCGATCATTAACGATCCTTCGAATCGATTCTCTTCTTAAGTTCCAAAATTCCGAGACGTGGTGTGTCACAATTAACCGTCCGCATAGAAGTGTGCATCATTACATTGACTTGGTTACTGGAATCAGATATTTTACTGGCGTTCACCAAACGAGCAGTGTGACGTCATTGATGAATTCTTCTGTGTTAAGCACGAGGCTGGAATGATTCGACACCAACATGTTATGTCATAAACAAAACGGTAAATGCTTTGTACATGCTTACAGTAAGCTTAATGATGCTACTATACCGGCACAGACACCAATTCCTAGAATGGCTGCTTCTCCTAAAGTTTTGGTGAGGGAACGGTTCGCTTCACTTAGTCAATTATTACTATCAGCTGCTCATGCAAGCTACTGACATCCGCTTACAGCGGTAAGCAGCCTTAGTGGGATGCTGTAGGATTGGCTAGTTACGCTTTAGGGCTTTTTAATGCTATTTTGAACATCTAGTGACACAATTATTGCGTCATCATCTAGAAGATTCACATACTTATTTGCTGTTTAATTCATAGCTAGACGGAAAAGTGGCGGTCTGATGTGGAAACCCATTCTGCGAAGTGTGTAAGTGCCTTCGAACAAATAAGCTGTATGACAACGTATCTAAATACGTCTTCAATGCAAAAGATTTTTTCTTCTTAGGGTTAGTCTTTGGAAAAGCAGGCCTGGGAGCAGAACCTGCTACAATTAAATCCGTTGTTAATTGGCCGGTTCCTAAGAACCAAAAGACCTGAGTGAGTAGCAGAGTTTAGCCAACTATATGCACAAATGTAGCAAAAAATTACGCGGATATGGCTCGGCCATTATCAAATCTACGTTAAGAAATCAAAATGATGCTGGAATAGCACATAGAATGACGTTTTGAATACAGTAAGGGATAGCCTCGCCCATGCCCCGATTTTGGCTCTGCCAATCCTGATCGGTCTTTCAAGCTTGTCTGTGACGACACTGAGCATACTTCGTGGCGAGAAGATGCTTACTATGAAGTATGTTCTTGTCAAATTCAGGGTACATCTGCAAGTCTCTTAGCTTTTTGTAGTCTATTCAGATCATGAGCCTTTAGGTTCTGCGACTAAGTCGCCTCATCTCTCGCAGAGAATGGCTCGATTGATTTTCATTTGCTGAATAAAACTTTTTAGGTGAAAAAAAAAGCCTGAAAAAAAATGCTTTGGTTGATGCATTATCATGCAGGCGAGATTAGGATCTGGCTCATTTCACACGTGTAACGTCACCACTCCATTACTTGATTCAATTGGCACATGCCAATGATGAACAGTGTGTGGCTTTGCTACAAGCTATCGGAAGCAATGAGTATAACATTTGGACGGTAAATGTCGAGATGACTACGTGCGGGGTTGCATCGATACTCAATCGAAAATGGCCTTTTTGTGCTATTGCACCGCCAACGCTTTGACGGAAGCACCTATGCGTTGTTGAATTTTAAGATAAGGATGTACCAATGTTCTGGGAACGGATTTTGGAGTCCGGCAGGATTCGTATTTACGCGAAAGCGTGTTGGGTGGGGACTCCTTATTTTTGCTTAGGTACGGAGTACGTCTATCAAAGTCCTAATACTTTCCGTCTTTAAAAGGTAGCGAGGAATCGAAGATCCACGTTTAGTTGTCATACGAAAAAATATATGCCAAAACAACCGTGGATTTAGCTGTTGAGTATCAAACCTCTAAGAAGAAATGCAGAACTCGATTTCAACCGTCTGATGGGGGTTATAAGGTACACGTTATCACACCCATTAGACTGTGGGTTGCTAAACCGTAAGGACGCCACAATTTACACTATGCGTAAGATACCCTTTTCTTCATTAATTTAGGTATTTTCGTTAAATTTCTTTTATTAATAGATAGTTTACGTGGCAGCCGCCAGGTAAAATAAAGTGGTGCTAAGGCGAATCGACAACTCGTCGACAGCTCGAATAATATACTTGATTGCATATAAAATCGATCGCGAGAATTTGCAGTGCCTTTCTTTACTATTCTAGTATCTTGCCCGAGTGCTGTAAGGAGGTGGACTTAAGATCCGCTAGAAATTAACTATCTGCGTATGTTCAAACCACAGAATCTGTTTTTAGATATGTTGGCAGAATTATACAATTCAGAAACATAAACTAAGCTTGGTTCCCTTGCGATTTCATTAGTAAGAGTACAAAACCTTCCAAAGGTACATACTCATGGGCCTTAGTACCACTTGAATCTACGAACCATTGAGTTCGTAAAACATAACTCTTTAAGCTCTACGAGCTTGTGAAACTCTTCGATCTGTTGCCTTTATTAATTCTGTAGATGTACAAGTCTTCCTCTTACTTAAAGAGTGAGGTAATTAAGCTTTTTTTAACATACTATCTGCAAGGTTTAATATTTCATTATTGAATTTTGTTCCACTGATTTTTCCATAATCTGTACAATATAAGATATCATTGAAAGTGACCACCGATCCGCTCTTCAATCAATAAGTATCCATATTTGAATTAAGTAAGAATCTAGGTGATATAGGTGCAACTAGCAAGCTTTTTTTATAGTGCGAACGGTAAAGCTGTCTAAGTCTTTCAACAAAAATCCGGCATAAATTAGTTAAAGGTGCCTTGTGTACGGAATAGTTTAGTAAAAGATAGTGCAGAGGTCTGTTCAAATGCTGTCTAAAATGAAAAGAAGGAGTGACGCGAACCAGATATGCCATGAAAGGATGGTGAAATGCATTTGAAAAGAATGCAGACCGATGATTCTGGAGCCGGGTGATTTGAAAACATACTTGAAACTTGAAAGTAAAATGATGCAAGAAGTCAATTGCTGACAATAAGATGTCAAACCGAGCGTTATAGCGCTTACCGCAGTATGTCAACTGTTCAGAGCGATAAATTCTATCCATTAATAGACAAAGAATCGACTTAAAAAGTCTGAGACATGTAACTTTCCCGGTGGTGCCACTTAAAACAATTCCAAAGATAAATGAAGTAAGTACGCGTGTAATGGAACACACATCAATTGGAGAACCGTTGTTGTGGTACATTAACTTTATGTGTAAAATACCCTTTTATCTTATTCTGAAATAGTAACTTACTTGAATTCCATTTATTATGGGTAACAAATGTGGTCGCCGCCAGATATAAATTTGGCGGCCGGAATCAATTTTTAATTAACTAGGATAATATTTAGATTTAAATGCTGACATAAAGTACAGTTCTTCTTTTGATCTTAAAGGGTTTAGTGCCTTCCTAAAGCTTGCGCATTGATCTGTAGGAGATAGAAGCCTTTGGGCACTAGTTGCCACTTGGTTCTACGAACTCCTATATCCCTTGAACTAGAATTATATTAAGCTTACACGCTTGTAAGATTCCCTGAGTTGTTAAACCTACTAATTCTATAAAATTGAGAGACTTTCTGAGTCTAAAGTCTTCCTTTGACTTTAGGAGCGAGGTAGCTCCGCTACACCTGGTAGTACTCTTAGTCAATCTACGCCTGAGTCTTTGTAAGACAACCTTCACTGTAATGGAAGAGTTTCCAGAGCTTTCAAAGGCGCAACGCGCATCTCATGACAAGCTCAAAAATGCATTAGGGCTTAAACATGTAGAGTTCATTATATCCGAGGAAAAAGAGGTCCTGCATACAAGTCTTGAAGCCTTCATGCGATATAAATCCTCCCTGGTAGGCCAGATACATCTCTGTGCCTGATTCTGAGCCGATTGCTCGCCCTCTAGTCGTCAATGCAAAGACATTTAAGGGGCAAGAGGGAGAAAATCTCCTTTCTTGGATTAAGCAGATGGATATGTTCATTGCCTCCGCCTTGATCTTAAAATAACGACAAAAGGTGTTATGGCCATTAACAAACTCGGTGGTAGAGCCATTGAGTGGGCATTATTGTGCACCACGTCCATAAACGACGCTTTTCCCTCATGTGATTCGCTGAAACAGCAAACGACCAGCATGTTTGCACCGCCTGATCAGGCTTATCGCTAACAAGCACGGCTCCTAGTGACTCAAAAGGGTAAACGAACTCTAGAGGACTTTGTCGAGGAGTTAAGGACCTCATTGCATCTATGCATCAAGACCCGGTGCGAAACAATTGTCGTATCAGTTTTTATGTGGGGTCTTAATGAGGTCGTTGCCCGGACGGGATTATTCCGGTCTCATCCTGCTACTTTCGAAGAGGCAGTTGCCATAGCGCTACGCGATGAGTTCGATTTTAAGTCGGCTTGTGTCAGCACGCCTGTTTACCGATCAAGCTTCGAGCACATGTGTACCGTCTAATAGAACAGAACCCATGAATATATGCCTCGTCGAGGAAGAAGAAGAGGCTTTTCAAGCTGTGGAACATAATAAGAAAATCCGTAGATGTTATATGTGCGGAAGCACGAAACGTTTTCGTCCGGCCTACCCCTACGAAACACGTGTATATCTCGAAAGAGCACCGATTCCGACCTATACCAGAAATTTGATACGAGGCACGAAAACGTCGATACCAAGTAGGTGCGGGGCGCCCTACTGTGGAAGACCTAGGCTCTGTTGAGCCTGTAGGAGATGATTGTAAACAGGACATAGCCGCAATTAGCTCGGTGCGTAATGGCACGGGGCGTGAGTACAAGCCGAGCTTGTTATTTCATCTAGCGACTGTGAAGGGCTTTGATAAGCCATTGTCAATTTTAATTGACTCAGGGGCGTCTTGCAATTATGCTTGATCAACAATACATTGAGGCCCTTAAAGCGCATGAATCTGATACAATCACTGTTAGCTTAGCAAATGGGACTCGTGCACTGTTCCTCCAGTTCCTTTAAGCTTAGGCAAAAGGTTCTGGACTTTGACATTATGAAATGCTGTCTCGTTCTTGATTTGGATTCGATATATAATCTCATCTTTGGTATGACCTGGCTTGGACGCCATGAGTTATGAATCTATTGGAGGTCTAAGACCTTAGGCACCACGCGTAATGTTGTTAGCAAAGCTTTAAAGAGTTATAAACCCACCTTTGCTAGGCAACAAAAGCGCTATTGGCGCGGATAACTTACTGAGTCTGTCAGTGCTTTAGATTTGAGAATGTCTGAGATAATTAACTCCAATGTTGTAAACATTAATTCTGAGCTCGACTCAGAAAAAGGGGGTGGAACGGCACGTACTCTGTCGAGTGACACTCGTTGTAATAACGATTCACTGAATGCTGAAAGCATTGTTGGCCTAAGGCCGAATCATCAAGGGTGCAATATCCCTATAATACGTGGAGTACACGAATAAGTCCACCAAGTGTGGTCGGCCGAGGTGGCACCATGCTGAGTGTCAATAGTGACACTATTCGCGGTTCGCCAGGACCTCAAGGGTGCAATACTCCTGAGATACGTGAAGTGGCACGTCTACGTCCAGCGAGTGTGGTAGGCCGAGGTACCACCATACTGAGTGTCATTAGTGACACTTTTGGCAGTTCGCCGGAGCATTTCGGGTCAAACCCTTTCATTGCACGTGAAGTAACACGTAAACGTTCGCTGGACAAGGAAATTGAGTCATCTAACGCCTTGTCGGATGTCGACTAAGACACCATGTCTGGTACTGAGCCATTACAAGCTGGAAAATTTGGGGACGTGATTGTCCCGGCCTCTGAGAGGCGTCTTGTCTCTACGCCAGGAAGTCTTCTCTTTTATAACACTTGCTTTATAGAGGGTTAAAGTAAGCTGTATTTAATATGGTTAAGTTCTTCTTGTCTATCACTCAATACAAACTTTATTATAATCTAATACAAACATGTAATTAAATCTTATCAGTATTTCTCTTTACGCGCGTCCAGCGCTAACTGGACCGCAGAGCAAGTAGATATAAAGGTCTATATCTACCAATGGATAAGCTTTTAGAATATTACCATGTAACGTAATATTCTCCAAATATTATCTACCGTTTAGATAATATTTTAACTAACAGCCTTAAGTGTTAATTTCATGTTACATCCCCCCTCCCTTTAACGACAATCAATCTGACTGTCATTGGGTAGAGTGGTCACTATATGACCACTTTATTAAAAAAGATTTTTATTGGTCAAAACCATCATTTTTATTTGATCGCATGGTTAACAAGTCCATGCGGTATGCGAATAGTGCGGCGCCTTCGGCTGCGGTTCATGCAGCCGCGGGCGACGCATTATTGTCCCTTGCGGAAGCGTTCCGTCTGCCGTAGTATCATCTCCTCCCGCAACACTAGATGTTGCGGATGCACGTTGTAATTCGCCACGTGATTACAACCCCTCTTTGGGGGTCGACCACGAATGCGAGTCGGACGAAATGGCCGTCTCGGGGATAACAGAACAGTCGCCCAATCATCGTTAGGCGTCTGACTATGAGCCTTCGAATGAGGGGGCTCAATCGTATAGACGTGCTTATAGCGTTTGCTATAGCATGATTGGTTCCGACGATGAGGATGATTCCTCATCGCCAGCACCGTCTACCGTGCCGTCACCCGCACATATTCCTGTCGTGGTGATGACGATGGCGTAAGCCATCGTAATAACAGTTCTTGTGGTACCCCTGCTTCAGTGGATACCACTCAGGGGATCGTAGACAATAAAATGTCTCGTTTTGCCCTGGAAGAAGCCGTGGCTTTTGCTTGAACGGCTAGTCAATAGCTTGTCTGGAGAGACTGCCCCTCACAATAAATATCCCTTATTTATTGCGACAAAGCTACATGGCCTTGATCCCAGCGCGAAGAACTTTCGCGCTGAAGAAGATTTTTTTATGATTTTCTTAAGCATCGATGGTACAGTGGCATCAACAAGCGAGATAAAAATTCGTTGATGCAAGCCTGGAACGCGTTTATCCGCAATGTCAAAGGCATTGGACGCGAAGCCTGGCTTTAAAGGCTTAACGCGATTCGCGTTATTTTTGGAAAACGAACTCTAACCGGTGCAATGTATTAATTGCATCGGTCGTCTCGTGAGGCAGGACTTCCATGCCTCACTTGGGGTGATTTCTTGTCCGTGTTTTGTTGACAACACGAAGCAAGTAAAAAAGTAAAAGGGGATGTGTATTCCCTATCGTCGCCCTGGGGATCGGCTCGCATCTCTATCGAGATGCGCGATACGATAGACGTTGAGCAATCGATTTACATGCGCCAGGAGCGCGTGTTCTCCGATGGACCTTCTGATCTATCGGACGGGTCTCGTCATACTGACGGACGAGGCCCTGGGAACGAGGCTCCCAGCTGTCATGCGAAGGAGATAACCCGTATGCTGCTCCTTCACATCATAATGATCTTGAATACGTTCCAAAAGGAAACGTTGACCACCGTGGGAACCCACCGATAGTTGTGGCGGAGGAGGGTACATTAGATCCGACCAATATGTCGGACATAGAGTCGAAGATCGACAAACTCGACAACTTCCTCCATAATTTAGAGGAGGGTCTTAAGTCTTAATCAGGGGCGAGGTAAGCGTCGCTCGTTGGAGAAGACGGTGCTGGCTCACGATATCGAACGGTCTTTCAACCGTTCGAAGAGAGCGTTTTCCATGTTCGAGTGGGAACGGAAATATCACACTCTTCGTGTGAGCTTTCGTCAGCTCATCGCGGTTTTGAGAATCTTCAGGCCCGGCATGAAAATCTTCATATACAACATGACAATCTGGTTTGTGACCACAAAATTCTCTGAGGGATTTTTGAAAAGGGTGGTCAGATCCGTGCTCGGAAAAAACCGCGTAATGCTGGTACGGGCGGAGCCGACCTACGTAAAACGTAGGATGCGTTCGCATCCTACGTGGCAATTCTATTGTGTACGCATTGCCTCTGCGATGCAGTACATGGAAAGGCCCAATGACCTTGGGTAGTAATTTACTGCTACCCACATTAGTGACTACACGCTTAGGTAAGTTTACCGTAGAGAGTAGTAATAGGTCATTTATTTCAAATGAAAGAACGTTTGCTGATCCCTGTTTGTCTGCGTTCCGTTTCTGACGGTCCACTGCGTAAGCAATGGAATCCTGTACGAAACGGATTACTGATTCTCGAGTCAGGAGAAATTCCTCTGCTGACTCATTTGTTTTGTCCTTTTCAGTGCGCTTTGCGCGCATTGCCAGAGAGTTTTCTCATCTTCGATGTCGATTGCATCGACATCGACATTATTCGCGTCGTTGTTAACTTCGACGCGTGATGAGCATGAGCCAGAAATGATTTTGCACGTGCGAGCCAATCCCCCTTAAACTACAGGATCTTTCTAATTGGATGGGTATCCGTGGATGGCGTAAGCCATTCACGAAGAACGGTGTATGCCTTGTAGACGCATGCACAGAACTATTGTTGGCGAATTCGGCCATCGGTAAAAACTCGCTCCAATTCAGATACGATTGGACGTAACCTCGAAGTATCTCTTCGAGGACGCGATTTACGCGTTCCGTCTGACCATCTGTCTCTGGATGATCAGAAGTTGACACGTCAGCCGTGTTCAGAGAGAACTGAACACGGATTGCCAAAACTCCGCCATAAACCGTGGATCTTTTATATGAGACCAGTATACGGGGTAACCCGTGAAGTTTGAATACCGTGTCGATAAAGACTCGGGCACAGCTTGGAGCCGTGTTCGACTCTGGTACTGCAGCAAGATGTACCATCTTGCTGAATTTGTCTACAAAAACAAGAATTCCAATGTTTTTGTGATCGTCTTCGGGAACTTCGAAGATGAAATCCATAGATACGGACTGCCAACATTCTGCCGGAAGTGGTAGAGGTTGGAGAGGTGCACGGGATGAAGGGCTAACTTCACCCGTTGACATACCTCGCAAGCACGAATGTACTTGCGCACGAACTGATGGTAAAAGTCGCGACTTACTGTGAGATAAGTTTTCTTACATACAGGAAGCCCATTTATTGGTGGATCGTGACACTTATACATGATGTGCAAGCGCAAATCGTAATGATTCGAAACGACGACACGTAGAGTGTCGCCGGCAACGGCTGTGTAGTACAGTAAGCCGTTGCGTGTTGTGTTTCTATCCGATGACGATTGATATAAATGGGCAGATCTTTATAATATTCATTGGATGAATATTATCAGATGATTTATTAAACGCAGATATTTTTATCTTCTGTGTAGGCTTTCTTTATGTCATCAAACAAAGTTGATGACGGAACACTTGTAATGAGCGGAAATATTTTCATTGTTGGAATGCGCAGCCGGCTCGAAATCGGGTCGGCGTGATAACGCATCAGCGACGACATTAAGTCGTCCTGGTTTATATTCCACGGAGATATTATACTCCGCGAAAAAGGATAGCCACCTCGCCATTCTTTGCGAGAGGTGTGGGCTATTTACGGCCGTGCGTAATGACACATGGTCCGTATATACGATGAACGGTCTATCTCCGAGGAGAAAGACCCTAAACTTAGCCAGTGCATAATTCATTGCAAGTAGTTCCTTGTCATGCACTAAGTAATTGCGTTCACTGGTTGCACTGACGCGATTGGCAATAGACGACGCGCTCCGCGCCGTCTGTATCGTATTGCATTAACGCACAGCCGATTGTGAAATCGCTGGCGTCACAGACCCCATGGAATGGTCTGCAATCGCCATGAAGGCGATTGCATCAAGCTTTGCTTGATACCTTTAAAGGAACGCTGACAATCAGCGTTCCATAGCCATTTCTCGTCTTTTTAAAGAGACGAGAGAGATGAACTGTCATCTCTGCATAATTGCGAGGGTACTTGTGGAAGTACGCCGCTAAACCAAGGAACTTTCTATGTCCCTTGACATCGACTGGAACTGGCCAGTCGGTAATTACCTTGATATTTTTTGAATCAGGGCGCTCGCCGTGTGTACCGACGACGCACCCAAGAAGTGGTATTTTGCTTGCAGCGACTATACACTTCTTGAGATTTTGCGTACAACTTATATTCTCGCATAATTGTAAGAACCTGACGAACGTGAGTTTTATGAACTCCCACGTCCGTCTTACCGTCCATGGCCCGGCTATGGACGAACACATCGTAAAAATAGCTTTATGCGAATTCTTGCACCGGTCTCAACAGATTCGTTACGCATCTGTTGAGTTTTTTTGCAGGGCGTTACTAAGCCCCTGTGGTATCACTACCATTCTCAGAGCATCCCACAGGGAGTGCTCACTGCTGTGTACGGGATGTCCTGTTCACGCATAAGGAGTTGATATAACCCATCCATTAGATCCATAGACGAAAGGATCGTGCTCTTAGACATACCATCTATGATTACATCTTATCTAGGTATTGGCGTTTGAGCCAGTACCGTTGCAGCATTCAGTTTCTTGAACGCGTGCACTATCCGCCACCCTCCTCTGGCTTTTTGCACACAGAAGGTCGGAGAGCTATGTGGGGAGGCTGACTCTCTTACATGGACCGCTTTTAATCTATCGGTAAAGAATTTATCGATCGCAAGTACTTGTTCACGAGGCAGTGGCCACTGCTTCATGACACAGTACTTCAAGCCCGGTTTGAGCTCGATCTCATGTCGAGTGCCTTTATCCTTAGGCAACTCGCATGGAACTGCTTCAGGGAATACATCCCTGAATTCTATTAAATCCTCGTATAGAGGATTTGTCTTGAGTGACTCCCAAGATTGAGTAGTGTATCTTTCAATCCGAGTCTTCATATCGAGGACACTTTCGTCCATCGATGAGATGCTGAGAATCCGTTCGTCCCCCGCAAAAATTACCGCTGACCGTATGTCGGTTACGTAGTCGTCCTCTGTGGCGAGTACGCAGACCTGCTTGATTTTACCACCATGCGGATCTCTCAAGAACCGCTTAGGTTCTAGGGTTCGTAATTGAGTTATCTCCGAAGTTAAATTCGGAGGCGCATACAGATTAAGAGTATAAGCGCCTACTCTTGAACCGTTATTAACCAAGACATTTAATGTCTCGGTTTCTTCCTGGAATTTATCCAAAGGCTGCCGAGGGGTTAATTCCTCGGGATGTTGAAGTCTAGTTACTTCAACATTTTGAGGAGATTTACCCTCAAATACGTGGGGACCTGTTGTGATTGCGCTATCACAGTCGGGTCCTCTACGGCCGACCCTCTACTCGATCAAGGATCATCGTGTTGCCCCTTTTGGCCAAACGGTATATTCCTTGAATGTCGCCCACTAGGTGTATATTCATGTTTCAATCCACTCGACTTCTTCGAGTGGTGGACCTTCGGCGCTGCCTGTGCATTAGCACAGCCGCCGGCAGCTAACTCTACACGGTGATTAGTAATCACACTGTGATCTTGTGCAGTCGTACTAACAACGTACCACAAGTGAGGCCATCTCACTCACTCATAGTACATCCACACGCTCGTGGACGCTCCAAGACGTTCATAATTTGGCCATCTGATGAACAAGTGGCAGGCATCTTCACGGATCGATGCTGCCAGCTGATCCTTGGCTCATATTTTCTGAGCCAAGGTAAACCTAGGATGACATCAAATTTGTCATTCAAATCCAGTACGATGAAAACATCGTCGTACTGTAATTCTTTTAACGTGTAGTGAAATTTCACTACGCGTTTCATTACTGTTATCGATGCGCCTGTCGCTAGACGCACCGTCATTCTCGTTGGAGGGATGTCGGGCTCAACATATTTGAGCCTACGACCCTCTAGTGACTGGCGACGAATAAAGTTATTCGACGCTCCGCAGTCTACTAGGGCTCTAAGTGACAAATCGTTTGTCACTTTTAATTTCAAGGTGATGAGGGATACCTCATCATAAAGTGCAGAGACACATAATGATTGTGTGTCTGGAGCAACTTTAATCAAAAGATTTAAAAAATCTCTTGAGGTTGCTGGATCAGTAGAACGTTGCGCCCCTACTAACACCGACCGTTTTTTTGGCGGTCCGCCTCGCTGTTGCGATTTCGCAACTACGTCGGACCCGCGACCGTTGCCCTTTTGGCATACGGTCCAAAACTTAAGACACCAGCGCGCCGTTCGCTAAACGAACGGCGCGGTCGTTAAGTCTGAGAGAGTTCAGGTAGAACTCGCCTTCAGCTTTAGTGGCTTCTCTTGTAAAGAGAAGTTCACAATGCTAGGAATGGAGAGTCCGTATCCTGGGCGGTTCAAACGTCTGTTTGAGCCGGGCTTCAAACGCCTCTAGCGACTCAAAGACATATGGGTCGCGCAACTTAAGGCCGAATGCCCAAGTTTTGGCACGACCTGCCAAAATTGATTGAGCGAATGCGACTTGCATTTGCTCGTCGACGATGTGACGTGCCCTTATGGCATCGTCCAATTAGACAAACCATCTCAACAGGGAGTCTTCTTCGACCCCTTTATACTTTGAGATGTCAATCTTTAAGGTTTCGGGACGACGCGTGTGCGTCATCTCAGGTACAGAGGTCTGTACCTGTTGTAACCTCAACAGTTCTGCCTGTTGAGAGCCTTGCTGATTAAGCAAGGCTACCTTCTCCTTCACCTCGTCAAGTTCATGTTGTATGAACCTGGCGATGGCTGAATGGAAGGCATCTCTGTCTAAACCGGACAGCATGGCCAAGATGGCATCGTTCCTTACGGTCGAACTCATTCGTTCGACCGCACTCCTTTCTGTGTCACTTAGAAAGGAGTAGCTATCACGCGAAACGTGATGCGTATTCCCACTATCATCTGACATGTCCATGTTAGATGAAGGAAATGTGGTCCTTGGACGGACTACACAGTGCTACCAGGTATAACGGGGCACTACGACTTGTACTGCGTCAGTACAAGTCCACTTCGCACTGCTTCAGTTGCGAGTGGTGCCTTACGTTACTTCACGTACACTAGTACGTGCAGGGGAAGACTACTCTTTAAGACAACTTCCTTAAAGAGGGTTATATGAAAACTGTACTAATATAAATATGTTTCTCTTCTTTTCATCTGTTAATGCTAGCTTAATTATGAACTAATACTAAACATGCAATTGAAATCTTTTTTTTTATCTGTCTCTCTCTCTTTGTTAACGTTTACAGCTGATTAGTCTCGGGATAAATAGATATAATGGCCTATACCTATTAATGGATAAGATTTCTGAACATTACTATTTAAAGTAATATCATCCAAACAATATATTAATTAACAACCTTTAAGTGTTAATTTCATGTAACGATACACCCCGTTACAGGAATAATTAAAGTTAAAATTGATAAAGATGTTAATTCTGTACTTCTTTTTTTATTTCCTCTCATAGGAAATCATAGTTATTATTTCTCTTATAAGAAATTATACTCACGTAACGGTACACCCTTTATATCCCACCCTAACCAACAGTCACTAATGTGGAGTGACAGAGAAATACTATTATGTCTTTCCCTGTAATTTTGCATAATTGGTTTATTTAATATTCTTATTTAATTGCATTGTTAGTTTTTATTTAAAATTCTAATTTTAATGCGTTATTGATGTTTATTGAAGATTCCAATTTTAATGCATTATTGTTTTTTTGCTCAAAAACCATTCAATTGTTCATGTCGACTAATAAGTGCGTGCGCGTAGCCCGTGAGGCCGCCGCTGGCAGCTGTTGGTAATGCAAATATTTCAGTAGACGCTTATGCGTCTACTCTGGGTAATAAGTCGCCCCCTACTCCCATTGGAGGTAACTGGAATATGTCACCTGCTACGCCAATTGTAGGTCACTGGTTCAAGTCGGCGTTATCGCCCGACTCATTGACTACAGTGAAGGCCGCCGGATCACCCGGAGCCGTGTCCGTTAAATCTTCGGGTTCTAACGTGACAACGAAAGAGGTGATGACGAGGTTGTTCGACTCATCGGACCTCGTTGTGGGGAGTCATCTGATGATAACTCCATGAACAGCGACCACTCTAGTGATGTAAGTATGCGCCACCAGAAATGAAGGGATCATAAAGGGAAGAATGCTGCTGGGGTAGCTAGCTTGCATCACCAGAAAAGGAGTGATTCTAACGATCGCTCCGAAATCCATGTTAGCGCTAATATTAACATTAG
Organism: Bremia lactucae; assembly: GCF_004359215.1. NCBI lineage: Eukaryota > Oomycota > Peronosporomycetes > Peronosporales > Peronosporaceae > Bremia > Bremia lactucae. The sequence goes on from NC_090610.1 coordinate 15,164,009, forward strand.
ACAACGGGAGAGGGACTGCAATACGTTGCAATTCGCTTCCTAAAAGAAGCCTTGGTTGCCCTTTAAAGGTGACCTAACTTGTTGATCTAGTATGACCAACAGCCGATATCATATTCCGGTCGACTCATTCAGGCTTCACAAGCCTGGTGAGGATGAGACAGGATTCTCCGTCGATGCCTTTTTCCGGCATCGGTTGTACATTTGTAAGCGGGCAAAGGATTTCAAGCCTTTGTTCCAAGCCTAGACATCATTTGTACAGAATGTGCAAAGAAAACGCCATGAGGTCTGGCTTGACAAGCTGGATGCTTTCCGTGAACGGCTCGAAAAACGGACCGTAGTCGATGCACGCTACAAGCTACATCGTTTGGCTAAAGAGGCAGGGATACCTTGCTCTCGTGGGGGGACTCATGTCCATGCTATTTGAAGGGCGCAGGTCATGCCCCTATGGAAGCATGCTTCCTCAAAGATGCTCATTGAGGACGCTCATCTCTCGTGAGACAAGCGTAGGGATTGAGAACCTCCAATTCTTTTACGTGCGCGGGAAGCGCTTTTTCTCTGATGAACTTTCTGTCGAGGAGGATGGGTCTCGTCGTCTATCGAAGAGACCATCATCGCTTGGGAACGAGGTTCCCAACTATCATGCGAGGATGGATACCCTCGCCAACGAACGAGTTAAATTAGTTCGAACCCCCTTTGCCTCACGGATGTTCGAGAGGCTTCCAACTAGCAATCGCTTTTCACCATCTGAATCCGTCAATGGATGTGAAGGGAGAGAAAAAATGGATTCGCTCGTTTGACGAACCCGAATCAACATCGTGATTTGGATCACACCCTTCAAAATTTGAGGGAGGACATTGACCACGAGCGATCCCGTCGCCGCGATATAGCGATACCGGTCGATAATGTTTCTCGTAAACAGTTTAGAAAATTTGAGCAAGTTGCGACAGATCAACTGGCGAACGAAAACAGACATCAGTCACTTCGAGACGAGCTGGTGATAGCTTGTCAAAAGATCTCTTCCTTGGAGGAAAGGTGGATCGTCTGGCTCATGAGAACCCGACTCTGTCCCGAGGCTATCATTCTTTAGCTCAAGACCATCAGACTTTGGCGGATGCCTTATACCGTTGCGGTGTAATTCGGAATCGGAAGAAATCTCGAACTGATGGTGCGGGCGAAGACGCCCGACATAAAACGTTGGATGCGTACGCATCCGACGAGGCGGCTCGATCGTGTACACATTGCCTCGGAGGTGCAGTTAACGGAACGGGCCGATAAGCTTGGGCAGTAATTTATTGCTGCCCAAATTTGTCACTACATGTTTTGGTATGCTTACCGTAGACAGTAAGACTAGACAGTAGGACTAGGTCGTCAAGATTAAAGTATATTTGCTCTCCAATTTTTTCAGTATTCCGTATCTGTCGGTCCACCGCATCAGCGATGGAATTCTGTTAGAAACAGACCACTGTTTCTCTTGCCAGCAGGAAATCACCTGCTGACTCGGTTTTGTTTTTGTCTTCAGTGCGACCGGTGCGCACTGCGGAGATTTCATTCTCCCCATTAGTGAGAGCATTATTTTTCTCATTTATATTGTTTTCGGTGTTGAGTCTCAGCATCGTTATAAAACTCAGCAATATCATTATTGTTATTACTGAGTTGTCCACTTCTTTATGTGTCATATCATCATTGAATTCCTTCGCGTTGACCTTAAATCTAATGCGTGATGAGCTAAAGCTAGGAAATTCATTGATCGAGCGAGTCCCTCCCCCCTTGAATAAGAGTAATTGTCAAACAAGGTGGGTATACTTTGATGGCGTAAGCCGTTCACGTAAAATGATAAATGCTTTGTAGAACCATGCACTGAATTATAGATGGCAAATTCTGCTATCGGCAAGAACTCGCTTCAACTCGCAAAGGAGTACACGTATTAGCAAAGTATCGATTCGAGGATACGGTTTGCACGCTCCGTCTGACCATCCATTCAGGATAATCACAAATTTATATTTTCCACTGTGTTCCAAGTGATTTGAACAAAGTTTCCCAAAATTCTGCCGTGAGTTTAAGGTCTCGATTTGATACAGTTCGCGGGGTAACCCATGATATCGAAATATTGTGTCAACAAAAAACGAGCACAGTCGAAGGCTGTGCTCGATTTGAGACTGCAGCAAGATGTACCATTTTGCTGAAACGATTAACAAACACAGAATACCATTATTCTTGTGATCATCGTTGGGAAATCCGAAGACGAAGTCCATCGATACGGACTGCCAATAATCTGCCGGAACAGGCAGACGCTGTAACAGAGCACGGAATGAAGCACTGGGCTTTACCCGTTAACAAACTTCGCAAGCACGTATGTTCTTGCGGACGAATTCATACTGGTGTGGCCAGTAGAAGTCGCGATTTTTATCGTGAGATAAGTTTTTTTACGTCCACGATGTCCACTTATTGGTGTATCGTGGCACTCATACATGATACGTAAACCCAAATCATATTTGGTGGGGATGACGACACGAGGTGTGTGGCCAGCAATGGCTGTGTAATACAGTAAACCATTGCGTGTTGTGTATCGATCTGTTGAGGATCAATATAATTTCAACAATCCTTATAAGGATTGTTGAAATGGATTTCTAAGGTGATCCATCAACCCTTCAAAAGCCTTATCTTGTTGATAACCATTTTAACGTTGTCAAATAATAATGACGAAGAACGCTTGTTATTGCAACAGTGGCTTCACGCTCACTGTTAATTTGCACAGCCGGCTCAAAATCAGGCCGCGCGGAAGGGCATCAGCGACGACGTTAAGTCATCCTGGTTTATATTTCACGGGGAAATTATTCCGCGAAGAAACTCAACTATCTTGCCATTCTTTAAACGCTCTATCTTTCAAGAGATAGACCCTAAACTTAGCCAGTGCGTATTTCATGGTGAGGAGTTCCTTGTCATTCACTGGATTATTGCGTTCAGCTGATTGAATCTGACATGATTGATAACAGACGTCGCGCTCTGCGCCGTCTGTGTCAAATTGCATTAACGCACAGCCAATTGCAAAATCGCTGGCGTCACAGACCACATGAAATGGTCTGTCAGCAATCGCCAGGATTGGCGTTTGCATCAGGCTTTGTTTGATACCCTCAAAGGAGCTCTGACAATTAGCGTTCCATTACCAATTTACATTTTTCTTCAACAAAGAAGAAATATGTACTGTCATTTTGGCATAATTGCGGGAGACTTATGTTAGTACGCTGCTAAGCCGAGGAGCTTTCGAAGTCCATTTACATCGACTGGCACAGGCCAGTCGGTGATGGCCTTGATCTTTTTCGGATCAGGGTTTACACCGTGTTAACCCACGATGCACCCAAGAAGTGGTATTTCGCTTGCAGAGAATATACACTTCTTGAGATTTGCACACAACTTTTCCTTACACATAATTGTAAGAATTTTTCAGTCGTGTGTACGATTTACTTTAACGTCCGGCATTCCGTTAATGGCTCTGCTATGAACGAAGATATCATCACAATAACTTAGTCCGAAATCCGGCACCGATCTCAATAGATTGGTTACACATCGGTTACTGTCGCAGGGGCATTTACTAAGTCCCTGTGGCATGACTAGCCACTCCCATAGCATACCGCTTGGGCTGCCTTCTGCTGAGATCGGAATATCTTGTTGACGCAAAAGGATCTGATAGAATTTATCCATCAGATCCATTGAAGAAAAGATAGTTCTCTTTGGCATACCATCAATGATTACATCTTTTCGTGGTATCGGCGTTTGTGCCGGTACCGTTGCAGCGTTCAATTAGTTAAACGCATACACAATCTGCCACCCTCCTGTTGCTTTATGCACACAAAAGATCGGAGAGCTATGTGAGGAGGTCGACTCCCTCACATGGCTCGCTGCCAAGCGATCGGCAAATAATTTGTATATCGCTAACACTTGTTCACGAGGCAATGGACACTGCTTCATGAGACAGTATTTCGAGCCTGGAAATAGGTCGATTTCGTGTCGAGTGCCTTTATCGTTAGGCAACTCGCTCGGCACAGACCCAGAGAAGATATCCTTAAATTCGATCAAATCTTTATCGAAAAATTTGTCTTAAAGAACTCCCAAGATTGGGACGTATAACGTTCAATTCGAGTCTTCTCATCGAGGGACACTTTCGTTCATCGATGAGGTGCTGAATACCCATTAGTACTCAGGAAATATTGTTGCCGACCGAATACCGGCCTCGTAGTTGTCGTCTGTGACAAGTAGCAGATCTTCTTGACTTTGCCACTACGCATATCACGCAAGAACCGTTTTGGCTCAAGCGTTGGCAATTGAGTTACATCCGAAGTGCGCTATCAGATCAAGTGTATAAGCGCCTTCGCATGATCCATTGTTACTAATACATTTTTGTCTCAGTTTCATATCTGGAACTTTTTTTCAAAGGTACCTGGGAACCTTTGACCGCAGGCTTCTGGGGACTTATCTCCTAAAGTTTTATTTGGGCAGTATCCTCAGCAACTGCCTCTAGCTGTGATTGCGCCGCCACAGCGAGATCCTCTACGATCGACTGGATCGACAGGCCTTTCTAATTTTATTAGATGTCGCTTATAGAGCACACATCCTTGTTTCATACCACTCGATTTATTCGAGTGGTCGAACATCGATGCTGCTGTGCTTATGCACAGCCGTCGCTATTTAAATCCACAGTGGGATGGTTTTTAAAAGTGAGGTCTTGTGCAGTCGTGTAAACGATTGAACCACAAATGAGGCCGTTGCACTCACTCGTACGACATCCACACGCTTGTGAATGCTCCAACACTTTTATCAGATGACCCTCTGCTGAACGAATGACAGGCATCGTCACGGTTTGATGCTGCCAATCTAGCCAAGAAAATCCAAAAATGACATCAAATTTGTCATCCAAATGAACCACGATGAAATCATCATCGTACTGATTACCCTAAAATGTGTATTGGACATCAACTTCACGGTTCTTTACTGCTGCAGATGTGCCTGTAACTAGGCGCACTGTCATCCTCTTTAGAGGTATATCGAGCTCAAGGAGCTTGAGCCTGGGATCTTCTAGCGATTGGCGTTTAATGAAATTGTTCGACGTACCACAATCGACCAGGGACATAAGTGGTAATTTATTTGACACTTCTATTTTCAAGGTGATGGGGTCAACCTCATCAACCGGGGCAGTTACATACATTGTTTGTGTGCTAGGAGCAGATTTCGTCAAAAGGCCTGTAAATTATTTTGACGTCGTTGGATCAGTAGGGCGCTCCGCATCTGCTGACCCCGACCGTTTTTGACGATCCGCCTCGCTATTGCGATTTGGCAATAGCGTCGGAAACGCGCCCTCCGCTGTTCCTAGTGGGAGGCCGATCGTTCACTCAGTGTATCTAGGAACTGGGCGTGGGGCACTACACGCATAGGCGTACTGGACGATTTGTTGACAGCGATTGCATTTTTGCAACCATTTGTAACTTGAAGAGCGAGGTTTCTCCCTCTCTACATACGGAGATTCATGTGTTTTGGACCTCCGTCTTCTTGTCGTCTCGGAGGACGATAAGCTCCAGAGTGGACGAAATCCTGCTTAAGCTGAAGTCCTCCTGTTCCGCTATAGGGATCGCTTGGTCGAGCGGCGCTAGTTCAAGATAGAACAGGTGAATCTTAACAGGATTGTCTCCAAGACCTTTAAAAAACACAGTTGCATATGTTTGTTCATCAATTGGATGACTTACGACACAACTGACCAGGTATCGTTTATGCTGGGCGTAAGCGTGAAGGGTCACGCTTGCCCTGCTTCAAATTCAGGAGCTCGACTCGAGCCCTGAATTCGGCACGTGGCGGCTCAAATGTTTGTCTGAGCCGGGTCTTAAAAACTTCAAACGGCCCAACGGATATGATGACGGTAATCGCTGACCGTCATCATATCCGCAATCCTGCGTCTGTCCAACAGGCGCCACTGGTGGGGTAGTGTACCTTACCTCCAACATCTCCATTTTAAGCACCTCATGCCACCTAGAAGGGGCAAAGCTGGTGTGCCGTCTGAAAAGATACCTATACAACCCGACACAAAGCGAACGCGCAGCGAAATATGCCATTGCTACCTAGCGTCAAGGTTGCAACGCCGATAGCAACAGCTGCTATCGCGATATAAACCGGACACGTTGATCCATCCTACTTACAAAAAGAAAGTGTAGATATGTTACTCATTGTCGACTATACCGCTGGCCTGACCACAAAGAAGAGTTGAAGTCATCGTTTAAAGGGGAAGGATAATGGCGCTATTATGACTACCGCAGTTCGCCGATCTCATTAACATTTAGATGCCTAATGTTGCGAAATAAAAAGCTGCTTACTTCAACGAGGCAACTGACTCGTCGCCAGCGCTAACTTACGTAGCGACCTTTAATGAGAGCCTGCCCATAAGGTCGCACTTTGTGCCGTTCGGACTATCCATAATGGAGAGTCTAACGCAGAAGATCCTAAGCACAAATATCAACCGACGGCACATGATGTGTCAAAAGGTTGCCGTATTGAACGCGGCTATGTGGCTGATGACATTCTACCTATGTCTCCCCATCCAAATGGAGTCATTTGAATGGAACTAGTGCGTCGTTTCTAGAGCTTGCCCGTATAGAGGCTCATAACAATTATGACGTCTACCACTCGTGGAATAATCAAGGGATATCACTTGACCTTATTTCCCCGATCCCGGTCGTGTTGCGTTTAAATGAAACAAGCGACCATTACGAAGCAAAATTTCTGCACTGTTTTCAGCCAAACTGTGATTTGGCGTTAAAAAGGTCGCAGCGAATTAACTTCCGCCGTTTCGCGTCATGGGCGGTCCCGATTGTAATCATCACGCTGCTTCTGCTAGTCGACTTAGTACTAGCGAAGAGGCTCCAACTGGTGATCCTTTTCATAGGCAGACACCAGTCCCGGCAGTCGACGCGCAGGTCATCGACCGGTTCCCAAGAGTCGAAACTCTTCAAATATCATCTCCATTGGACGAGGATCTGAAGTTTATGCTTTACGGAGCGGTGGGCTAGCAACCTTCAGACAAAAGCGCAGGAATTCAGCAGCGTTAACGAATACAGGCGGCGCCCGATTGGAGTAGAGATTTCTCACACTTACTCATTGCAGCCTATCCTGCTTAGGTTGAGGCACAGGCGCAGATCGCTGCAGAGCGACGGATAGGGATCTCAAAAGTCGAGTTTCGCGTCTGACTTCGGATCTTCACGATGTTCGCTCGAGCGATCGCTAGGGTTACGAACGGCTGAAACTTTAGCTGAACTTTTTGGAGCAGCTGATGTTGAGAGTTTGCGTCAAGCGCTAAGTCCTCCTCGCCCTCTAAGTCATATTTCAAGGCAAGCGAAATTTGGCGGCTGGTAGATTTTATTCATCTTTTCTTTTGCCGACCTGAACGACGCTCGACTCACGTCGGCGTCACCATCGGTATCCTTAAACGGATGAGTATCTACATATTGTTTCAGACGACACACGTAAAATATGGACTGTGTACTCATTTTTGGCGGGAGGATAAGCCTTTAATTTAGGTCTTGAAACTTCTCGACCGCTGTAAATGGCCCGATGAAACGCGGCAGTAGTCTTTAAGTACCCCCAAATAATACAGGAATTGCCCTTCTAGGTAGGGTAGCAGTACCAGATAGTACTTTATCTCTCCAACTTAAGGGCTCACTGTTTTTGCGACCACGTCGGTACGCATATTGCTTTTGCTTTGTCCTGTGTTCTTGCCATCGCGTCACGAACTTTGCGCGATTCCCAATCGCTCATTTACAAAGCAATGTGACTCGCTCACGCTTTTGGCCTTCAGCTCGCACATGAGGCCATGCATTGGATGTAGTTGCCAATAACGATACGTTATTACTATCAAGGAGCGCAGGCATTCCTTACCGTGGCTACATATAGCTGTCGTGACCACTGCTGGATTGGAAGGGTCACTACGGCAGATTTTGCCGTAGACTGATGCACCGCGTGGGTCATCGTCACTTTGGCGAAATGTATCCCTCGTTCTCTTTCACACCGAGCGCAGTGAGGGGCCTCTCCCCTAATTAAGACTCGGGCTGCGCATAAGACAGTCGTCCAAGGATGCACCATTCCTCAACCATAAACGGTGTCTCACCCATACTGGTGTGAAGATTGTCATTGATAGCCCAATTCACGAAAGACAAGCGCTTGCCAATACATCGGTCTAATTACTTTACTGAAGTAATTGACTATCCCGTGAAGTACACAAAGTCTACTTAACGGGGATTGTGTAACTTAGGACCGTTACATTGCCCCTCTTATATAGCATATCAGGCGCTGTGTGAAGTCACACTAGGGGTGTGCGCACACTGGTCGCTAAGAGTACTGTAATCAGCTCGGTGTCCCTCGTTCCTTCCAGTGACAATATTACAGGGGGCGGTGTAACCGGATAAAGTTGCCCTATGTTACACAGACCCGTTAAATACACTTTTTGTAATCAACAGGGCGGTCAATTTCTTCATGTAAAGTTCTTAGATCTGCCACTTGGGTTGGTGCACAAAGTGACCTACCCTTGTGTATGTAATGCACATAGGTGCATTTGCATTGATAGGATGACGGCTAGCGTCAGAATAGTACGCTCGCACTGTAGGATTGCACATCTACCGAGATGGAATCTTTTAATTAGTTAAAAGGTTTCATATTTTAATTCAATCTAGAATAAATCAGTCTTTAAACTTTTTCCTAAGGTAACAAGTGCGCATGTGAAGCCGGATTACCGCTTCCGTGACGACACTTGTCCTAAGGTACTCAGTTCGTTGGATGATGTCGCCTTGGCGCCTACCAACTACGTCACTGCACGTTAGAGAAAACGGTCAAGCCGCTTCCTCACTGCGCCTGAAAGTGTGTGTGTTGAAGTAGAGCGTGGCTGCTATTGTAGCGTCCGCCTCTAAGAGCTACACCATTGCCGCAACATTCATGCATATGGAAATGTTAAGAATTAAAAAAAAAGTATTTTTTTTCTATATAATTCCTATTAAAAGTAACGACATTAATGTGATGGGATACTTCGTTACATCCCCCCGTAACCCTCAGTTCATATGGTTACTGATATAAACTGATAGAGAGTACAATTATGTCATGGGAAGCCCCCAAGTAGAGGGGCCCAATTCATTTTCAGTTTTAAAGCAACCACAACAGCAACATTATGAAGGCTTCATTATTTATTGTCGCCTTGATGGCTTCTTCAGCGAATGAAGCATTTTTCGGTTTGTAAACACATTCGCAACCTATTCTTCCATGATACCAAGTTCATGCGGAGTGCCTCCAAAGCAGCTTATCAAGCAGTTGCAAAACTAAGTGCAGCTACAGATGAGATAACTACAGCAGACGCTTAGGCGTCTGCTGCGGGAGAAACTCGCCTCCAACTCCGATTGGAGACGCATTTAATAAGTCGAAAAAATATCCGACCCATAAACCTATGTAAAGCCTCCAGATCATCCAAGGGTGACGCCGCAAGCCAATGGGTCCTGGTGTAACAAATAAATATTTTTTGCGAGTATTTTCAATCCTTCTGGACTCTTTTTGCATTCCAAGATGACTCCCTAATGATGGCGATGTTGGTGATGTTAACAATCATCATTGGGAACGGAATAATAATAAAGATCACTCGAAGGAATTTTAGCTCACAAACTAACATTAGTCAAAGAAGAGGGACCCGCAATTCGTTGCGTGTCGCGAGCCCCAAAAGAAACCTTGGTTTCCCTGTTAAAACAACTTAATTTGTTGGTCTGGAATGACCAACGAAAGATACAAAATTCCGTTATTCGACTCATCTTGGCTTCATAAGCCTGGTGAAGACGAAAACGAATTCGTCTTCGATGCCTTTACCCAGCATCGATGGTACACTGGCAATCGTGCAAGGATGTAAATCCCTTGTTATCAGCTTAGGATACGTTTATATAAAATGTTCAAAGCGTAGGTGATTAGAAAAACTGGTATCGATACGTAATCGGTTCGAAAAGAGAACCGTAATCGGTGCACCCTACAAGGTATCTAGAGAGAAAGGGTTACGTTGCATCTCGTTGGAGACCTATCTCCCTGCTGTGTCAAGGACGCAGTCTATACCCCTGTGGAGGCGCACTCCCTAATAGACCCTTTCTTAAGGCGTGAAGATGGGTGAATGAATTGATAATTTACAATCCCTCTGCGTAGTCGTGAATCGCTGTTTTTCCGATGGTCCTTGTGGACTACTCGTCATACTGGTCGACGAAACCCGGAACATCTGTTTTTAGGGAGCGAAGCTCCCTGCCATCATGCGATGGCGGATACCCCGGTAGGGAACGATATACCATGTTTGAAATCCTCATCTCGTAAGTGGTCGAAGAGGAGCGATATGAGAAAGCGCTTCTAACCATTCGAGTCCATCTATAGATGAGGATGAAAAGGATACTACGCGGTCCAGAGGATAAATCGGGGCCTTACTCGTCGACCCCGACTTTTTGTCGACCACAGTCGCGTTTTCGGCGATTGAAGAATGACGCGGATCATAAGCGTGATCGTCGTCGTTTTGAATTCCGGGCAAGGTAAAGAGTCTTTGCATCGATCGGTCGGAAGACCTAGCGGTAATTGAGGTCAAGCAATTGGCAAACCAACGGGCGCTTCAAGACCCTCGCAACGAGCTGGTGATAGCTCGTCACGACATTTATACTATAAGGATGGATTGAAACGTCTGGACCGGGACCATAAGCCTCTGATGAATGCTTTGGAATGTGTCGGTGCGATTTACTCCCGAAAAAAGCCTCGTACTGGTTCTACGGGCGGAGATGTCTGACGTAAAATGTACGATGTGTGCGCTCTTACGTCGGAACTAGATCGCGTATGCATTGCCTTGGCGGTGCACCTCCCGAAATGGGCCAATTTACTTGGGCAGTAATTTGTTATTGCTTCCGTTCGTCACTAAAGATTTTGGGAGATCTATTGTAGATGGGACTAGGTCATTAATCCTAAATTAAAGAACATTTGATATATCGCTTTATCAGCATTTTTTTTCTGTCGATTCACCGCATCAGCGATAGAATATTGCACGAAACAAAAAATAAACGTTTGCTTTGTGCTAACAAAAACAATTATTTCTGTTTTCAGTGCGCCGGTGCGCACTGCGAAGAGATCACTATTATCTTTAGTAAGAGCGTCATTGCTCTCAATGGTATTTACATTGTCGATGCTCAAGGTATCAGTATCGTTTTTATCAAAGTCAGCAATAGCCTCTTTGCTATTACTGACTTTGTCTTCTTAAATTTCTATTCCATTAACATCAATATCTTCCACACTCGCTGGTGAAACAATGTGTGATGAGTAAAAGCCAGTTCGGCCTTTGCTCGAGCGAGTACCCACACTGAATTAGAGTTTCACTGTAACAAGGTGGGTATTCGAAGGTTGTGTATGCCTATCACGATGAAAGGTGTATGCTTTATTGATGCATCCACCGAGTTATTTATGTTAATTTCTGCCATTCGCATGAGCCCACTCCATTTCGTAAGTGAGTGTAAGTATCTTTGAAGTATCTATTCGAGGACGCAAATTGCACGTTCTGTCTAACCATCTGTTTCAGAATGGTCAGACTCTTCAATCGTGTACCAAGTGAACGAAACCCGAATTAACAAAACTTCACCGTGAACCGGGGGTCTCGATTCGAAACCAATCATGGGGTTACCCATGGAGTCGAAATTTGGTGTTGACAAAGACGCCAGCACAGCCTATGGATGCGATCGACTTCGGGGCAGTAACGAAATCTACCATCTCGCTGAATTGCTCTACAGCTTACGATAATACCATTACTCTGAAAGCGTCTTCAGGAAACCAGAAGACGAGTCAATTGATACGGAATGCCAATGCTCTGTCGGAACAGGGAGAGGTTGTAATGGACTCAAGATGAGGGACTAGGCTTCACCCGTTGACGAACTTCGCAAGCACGTCTGTACTTGCGGACGGAATCATATTGGCGAGGCCTGTAGAAATCGCGACGTACTCTGAGATAAGCCTTATCAGGTTTATGATGCCCACTTATTGGTGCATCGTACACTCCTAAATGATGTGTAGTCGCAAATATTCGGATGCGAATGGCGACACGAGATGTGTCGCCAGCAATTGCTGTATAATATACATTGCGTGTTGTGGATCGATCTGATAAATACTAATACAATGTTGATAATCCACTTAGAAATTGTTGTGATGGTTGCTTGAGATAACTCATCAAGCGTTTAAGAGCCTTATCTTTTTTATAGGGTCTTCTTATGTCGTCAAGAAATGATGACGACGGAACGCTCATTGTTGCTACAGAGGGCTAATCTTCACTGATGATTTGCGCAGCCAGTTCAAAATCAGGCCAGCACGAAAGCGCATCAGCGACGACATTTAGTCGCGCTGGCTTGTATACCACAGAGAAGTTACATCCTGCGTCGAAAGACAACCATCTCGCCATTCTTTGCGAGAGGTGTGGAGTTTTTACGGCTGTGCGTGAAGACGTATTGCCCGTATACACAATATAAGGCCTATATACTAGGAGTAGACCTTACACTTGACCAGTGCATATTTCATGGCACATTCCTTGTCATAAACTTGATATTTTCGCTTAACTAATTGAAGCTGATGCGACTGATAGCAGACGACGCACTCTGCGCCGTCTGTGTCGTATTGCATAACGCGCAGACGATTGCAAGTCGCTGGCGTCACAGACCAACTGTTCTCGACTGCAATCGCCAAGATCGGCGATTGTATCAAGCTTTTCTTGATACCTTTGAAGGAATTTCGCACCTAATTATTTTAATAAATGCTCGAGCCATGAGCAGAAAGTCAGACGTTGAAGTACATCGTACCCACGTTGAAAGGCTATTACGCATTTGCGTAAGCATAAGTTATATGCGCTGCAAGCGAAAAAAAAACTATTTGGATGTACCGCGGGTAAACACGTTGTAGGCTCTGATTCTGAAAGGTTTGAAGCAATCACCGACTGGCAGGTGCCAGTCGATAAAAAGGGACTCCGTCAGTTCCTCGACTTAGCGGCGTACTAGCATAAGCATCCCGCACCGATCTCAACAGATTGATAAACATCGTTGAATGCTGAAGGAGCAATACTAAACCCTCGTTGAGTAACTAACCACTCCTAAAGCATTCCGCTTGGGGTGCTTACTGCCGTGAACGGAATATCTTGTTCACTTAGAGGCATCTGACAGAACTTGTCCATCAGATCCATGAACGGAAAATGGTACTTTTTGACATACCATCGATGATTAAGTATTTCCTCGGTATCGGCATTTTGGCCGGTACCGTTGTAATATTCAACTTATAATATTCAGCTTATTTAATGCATGGACAATCTGTCATCCTTTTATTGTCTTACGCACACAGAAGGTCGGAAAGCTATGTGGGAAAGTGGATTCTCTCATTTGGGCCAATGCTCAGCGACCTGCAGAGAACTTGTCGATCGCTAATACTTGTTCACGAGCCAATAGCCAATGCTTTATGACACCAATATTTCGAACCTTTTTATCAGGTCGATCTCGTGTCAAGTGCCTTTTTCTAAGGCAACTGGCATGGTTTCGAAGTAGGGAAGAGATCTTTAAATTCATTATATCCTTGTACAAAGGATTTGTATTTAAAGGCTCTTCAGATTAAAACACGAAACGTCCAATTCAAGTCTTCTCGTCGAGGACACTTCCGTCCATTAATAAGCTGCTAAGCCCTTAGAACCTATTCGCTCTTAGAAAATACTATTGCCGACCGAATATCGGCCACGTACTTGTCATCTGTGACAAGCACGCAGATCTCCTTGACTTTGCCACTACGCAGGTCACGCAGGAAGTGTATCGGTTCGAGCGTTGGCAATTAAGTTATCTCCGAAGCTAACGTCGGAGGGGGATTGTAGAAGTGCCTACATTTGATTCGTTGTTTACTACGACATTAAATGTCTCGTTTTCCTTCTTAAAACTTATTTCTTTAAGTATTCGAGACTTATTCTTCTAGTTTCTCGGGACTTATTTTCTTGTTTACGGTAGTATTCTTCCCAGCTGCCTCTAGCTGTGCTTGCGCAACCATAGCGAGATCCTATGCGATCGACGCTCTAGTGGATCTAGAATTTCCATGGTCTCTTATAGACAGGCGTTTTATACCTTGACCGATCCACTCGACCTAATCGAGTGGTCGAGCCTCGACGATTCATGGGCTTGGCCACAGCCGTCGGGAATTAAAATTTTATATCATAATGTGGAATTAATTACCGACGGTCCACCAAATAATAATACTAGAGCTTTGACACCGGGGCTTGTCGAAGCCGTCGAAACGTAACTCCACTGTGTCATGGATCATCACACTATGGTCTCGTGCAGTCGTACTAGCAATTGAACTACAAGTAAGGTCATCGCACTCCCTCGTAGAATATTCACACGCTTGTGGACGCTCCAAGATTTCATCAGATATCTCATGAACAAGAGACAGGCATCGTGACGGATCAATGCTGTTAATTTATGCATGGCTTGTACTTTCTAGCCATGGCAACATCAAATTTGCCATTCAAATCCAGTGTGATGAAATCTTTATCGTACTGCGTTCCCTTTAACGTGTATTAGACACAAACTTCACGTTTTTTAAATGTTACAGATGCGACTGTTGCAAGGCGCACTTTCATCCTTGTTAGATGTATATCCGCTCAATGAAATTGAGCCTACGATCTTCGAGCGATTGACGCCCAACAATCTACTATGACAAAGCATTTGTCATTCTGACTCACAACGTGATGTGGATAACCGCATAAACAAGGGCAGTAACACACAATGTTAGTAAGCTAGGAGCAGCCATCGTCAAGAGACCTGCGAGTTCTCTTGATGTTACTGATTTAGTAGGACGCTCGGCACCTGCTGACCCGACCATTTTCTTACGATCCGCATCACCATTCCGATTTCACGACAGATTTGCGTCCTCCGCTTCTCAGCGGGAGGTCGATCATTTCGCTCAGTGTTTCTTGGTTCTCGGCGAATTGATCGACCTCCCGCTTGCATGAGCACTACACTGATAGGCTTAGCGCTCTGTATTTTAACAGCGATTGCAAAAATGCAATCGCTTGTAATGTAAAGATCGAGGCATCTCGATCTCAACATAGCAGAATCCATTGGTTCGGGACTCCGTTTCCTTGTCATTTCGGTAGATGATAAAAACCCGAATGGACGAAAGCCTGTTTCAAATTCATCCTGTTACGCTATAGAGATCGCTGAAATCAGCGTCGCTAATTCGAGGCGGAACAGGTGATTCTTGATGGGACCATCTCCAAGACCCTTGATGAACACAGAGACATGTGTCTGGTCATGAATTGGTTTACATACGCTACAATCGACTAAGTGAATTCGTCCCGTGGCGGCTCAAACGTTTGCCTGAGCCGGGTTTAAAGACCTCATACTACCCAAACACATATGGGCCGAGAAGCAAGAGCCCTAAGGCACAGGATTTGGCACGTCCGGCCAAGGTGGACATGCCAAACTTTACTTTCGCCGCATCATCATCGGTGCAGCGAACTTCAATGGAATCGTCCAATTCGTAACCTTTGACTGCTTTGAAACTAGAGATAACATTCTTCAAGTTTTTGGGTCGACCCACATGCGTCGGCCCGCCAGCAGCATTTAAATTTGCTGTCTGAACAGATTGGTATCAACAATTTCAATTGTCAAGCACCTTATTCTTTCAACTGTTCTGCCTGTTGAGATCCTTGCTGGTGAAGCAAGGTTACCTTATCCCAAGCTGCGTCGAGAAAATGAGGTATTAGCTCCGCTATAGTCGAATCTTGATCGTCCTTTGTTGGGCGAACATTGCGCCAATGGCTTCCCCACCTACGCTCAAACTCATTAGTTCGACCGCTTTCCGTTAGATGTCGCTTAAGTGAGGGGTTCTCGTACGCATAGAGTGACACGTATTTTTTCCTTCATCCACAATGACCATGATGGATGGTATGTAAGTGTTGTTGAACCGACCACGAAGTCCCACCGAGTGTTAGGGGCACCTTTCGCTAATACTGCCTCAAAACTCGCCACAAATGCTCGATCAGCATAGTCGCAGATTATTGTTCACCCAGAGGCGAACTCTTGACAACAATAGCTTTGAAAAATTGCAATTAGCTATTGTCGCGAACCTAAAAGTTCTTTTTAGCAGCTTATGGTCGCCTCCACACAAACTCAATTTCGAATTTCTGACTGTCCTAATTAGACGACTACAATGCACATCGAACTGCATGAAAGGATATGCCGCATGCAGTACTGTTCGACATCTAATGTTCAAATGCGACGGTCTCGATAATACTTTTGATTTATCGAATGCGTCCTATTGGATTTCGGACCATTTCTAATTAGCATCCTTTTTTAAGGAAAAGGGCAGCACTTGCGCAATCTCAGCATATTTTTCTAATGATTATAAAATTAGTTGAATAAGTGATCCTTTCCATTCGTCATTCGACCACTATAATGGCTGTATTGTTTACCGGCTCCTCCAAGAATAAGAAAGCGAACAAAGAGAATTAAAGCGTCAAAGCCAGATCTAAATGAAATCACATTCAATTGGGCTAATTGGTTGGGTATGGTTACCTTCCACTTGATCCAATGAGCCAATCACAACCAACAAAGGTTCGTAGCAAAGCTGCTTAAAAATCACGATCCCACAAATACACCGTGCACCATACAGCATACTGTATACTTGTTGTCGAACCTGATAATATTGAGGTGGAAGCGAATCTCTAGACTTGCTTACCGATACAATACTTAAACCTACTAACGAGAAAGTAGCTGTAATCCCGCGCAACATATTTCTTCTTTAAGACACGATTTTTTTGTTCTAGAGCTATTGTTGTAACCCGTCTTACTTCAATGGTCCCGTTGGGTACTCCACTGGTCCCGTTGGGTAATGGTGTGGCAGTAGTATCATCTGAGAAGGAGTATATCGAGACAAGCTGCATGAAAAGGAGCTAGTAGTATACGTACAGGTTAGCATAAGACACGACGTATAAGAAGAAGTAAGTAGTATATCGATGCTAAAAAAATATGTACGTAAGGACATGACCCACAAGGCATGGACCTTGGACCATGTAGTCAGTCGGCAAATGTGACAGTAGGGATAGGAGCTAAGAAAAGAGAAATACAATTTTAAGTTTGGTAAGCCGCTCTTATCGCTATCGAAACAGGGTCATGAGCCCAAAAACGCATGAGACTATTGGCAGCAGCCGAGGGCTGCTTAAGAAATGGCATAGCTGCCAACCGAGAAGGACCGGAAAGCATCCGACAAAATGCAGATTATACTGAAGCACAAAATATTGAACTCTCTGTCAGCTGATCTGGAGCCACGCTAGTATGGAATGAGAATCGGTACTGAAACGTGGACAGACCTCTTAGGGTATTTTGACGGAATACAAAACTCTAAAACCAAGCCAATCAACATAAGTGTCACGTACGATAAGTTGCAGAATGCAAGATTCAAGACAAAAGTAAGCATTGTGGAACATATGGCGTATGTTTAGCCTTCGCGAGCAACTGGTGATACTTGGGCTACAATTGATAATTACCAATTAAGTAGGTTCATCACGAACAACTTATCAAGAACTCAACGATTTCAAATGCTCCGAATCAAGTTGGGATTCTATTCATCACGCATATACCCCAGAGAAGCTGCGTGATGCATTTTAGATTTTAAATTGTGTCAGCAAGCGAACGGGACAGCAAATTATCAGCATATTGTGGGTAGAAAAGTCGAGTATCGACCACAGGCACAGCTGAAAGATAGAGTAGCATGCCCAAGACATGTGAAACCTTCTCAAACACACGGAGATGCTTTATATACAATAAAAATTGGGCATCTGCGTAAGGACTGCCAACTAAGAGAAGACAAAGGAGAGCGAAGGGAGACTGGACAATCAAGTGAAACTAGACACTCAAGTGAAAAGAAGCGTATTGCTAAAAGTAGAATTGCAAATTTCGCAAACTTGTGAGGCGCGAACCCAGTCGCATCAACAAAAAAAGACATCCTGGACAGGGAAGGGATTGAAGAAGCAGAATGACAAATGTGCTGAAAGTGAAGAAGCAAGAACTGAGCAAAAATGAGCTGAATCCGAGTCAGTGCCTGACATGAAAGTGCAGAACCCGTCATGGTACCTCGATAGTGCCAACAACACGCACGTGGCTTGTAGTTTATCTAAAATAGGATGCTTTCCGTGCGTTGCTGTCAAAGGTGGATAAGAACTTGGAAGAACTTGGATAGTGAAAATCGCACACTGTCCTAGTGGTCAAGGCGCGGGGATTTAGCATTCTGACTACTTGGCATGGGCTCGATCCCCACAATAGCAAAGTTGAATTCGGTTACTGGTGTTTTAGGGTTCACCAGAGCCTCGCTTTGCCTTGGTCACGTCTCCTTCTATAATATAACCTGTCGTTGTTTTTACTCAGTTTTAATAGAGGCGTAATTATTGTTCTCACACGAACCAATTACAGAGTAGTCAAAATGATTGGCTTAGACTTAGCATCTGATTCGCGAACTAAGGACCATAAATATATTCACTTCCGACTATACCATCAAAAGTTCCTACTACGGATTAAGAGTAAATTCGTATTTTTGAGTTACGGAGAAAGAAATCGATACAAAAGCTTGATATTAGCGGATTAGCTTATGGATTTTTGACGCGACCAATTGAAATCGGATGTTTGGAACTCAACACCAGAGTGGGCGATGACACGTTCAAACAAAGACGGAAAATGCCCTCTCGGCCAAGGAGCGAAATTAAACCTGGCTTCGCAATCTCAGCTAGAGCATTAATGTAATGGGGCACACATTGGTTGGAGAAATGTTTTCGTGGTACATTTACCTAATGGATAAAATACCATATATCTTATTTACAATAGTTAATTACTAATATCCCATTTATTATGGGTAACAAATGTGGTCGCCGCCAGATATAAATCTGGCGACCGAAATCTATTGAAAATAAGCTAGGGTAAGATTTTAAGATTCAAATAGCTCGCCTTTTTAATCTTGAATCGTCTAGTGCCTTTCCAAGGCTTGTGCATTGACCTGTAAGAGACAGAAGCCTTTCTAAGGTACATACTCTCGGGCACTAGTTGCCACTTGGTTCTACGAACCCCTCAATCCTTTAAACTAGGATTCATTAAGCTTTAGGAGGTTCAAGATCACCTTGCGATATCGATTCCAACTCGGTACATATATGTACCTGATTCAGAGCATAAGGCCCTCTAGTTGTCAATTTGAAGACATTCGAGGGAAGAGATGGAGAAAGCCTCCAGCACGTCCATAAACGACGCTTTTTCCTCATGAAGTTCGCTGAAACAGCAAATGCCCCGCAATGTTTGCATCGCTTTATCAGGCTTTTCGCATGCGATCACGGCTCATAGCGAATCGATAGAACTGACGAAGGCGATGCCTTAATAGCCTCTATAATCGTCGGATGAGACTGTACCGTTCTACCAGCTTCCAATTCTTTGTTCGCTTCTGTTCCTGTTTCAAACGGGGCAATGACTGGCCAAAAAATATTGTCGATCCAGGTTAGCAGCCTCCCCATCGCAAAGCTGCCGCATAGCTCCAGAGCTCTCGCTTTTAGGCTAACGCACCCTTTCCAACCGCACCAGGCTCTAGGCACTGTGCCGGTTTATGCGACGCATGACTTCCTGTCAGCTCGCTGTCTATTGCCACGTGCTCTCGGCTCTGTGAAGGACATTCGAACGCATGACTACTTGTCATCGTCCTTTTTTTTTCTCTACCCCAGTCTCCACGAGCTGGGTAGGAATTGGTGACGTTTGACATCCCGTCAACGCACCCTCAACTATGTTCGACACGACATCAGTTGCATACGCCTCTCGCAGGAGCACATCCTTTTCGGACCTGCGTAGAGTTCGCAACTGTGTGGGTACGCCAGTGTATCCATGGTTGGAGTTTCGCCAACCATGGCATGCCTAGGATGAGGTCATACGGACTCTCCATACCTAGCACTGTGAACTTCTATTTACAAGAGAAGTCACTAAAGCTGAAGGCGAGCTCTACCTTAACTCCCTCAGAATTAACGGGCGGCCGTTCGCTAAACGAACGGCCGCCTCTTCTCGCTTGCCATCCTGGCAAAGCGACTCAAATATCGCCGGTCTCTTTTTAGAGCCGCGAGTTTTACAAAAATTTGTGATGCACCCGAATCCACTAGGAGGGTCATCACCTGGTCATAGCCTCGTACATGAGCGCTATAGGCCAGCAGGTTTAAGGTCCAAA
Source organism: Bremia lactucae (assembly GCF_004359215.1). NCBI lineage: Eukaryota > Oomycota > Peronosporomycetes > Peronosporales > Peronosporaceae > Bremia > Bremia lactucae. The sequence continues at coordinate 15,184,289 of NC_090610.1, forward strand.
ATTTCGAGACCTAAGGGACTGTGATACCCATTTGTTCCACAACTCTTAACTGTGTGGTAGCTTCAGAGTCCGCGTCAGTAGGGCATCTCGCCCCTACTGCGCTTCTGCATTTACCGACCTCTCAGTGGTCGATGCAGGACTAATGCGTCTCGCACACTGGTTCTTGCCATCGCTTTTTAGGAAGGGAGTCCTCTTGGTGGGCGTCTTCGCCCCAGCAGGCACCCTAGCATAGCAGCGAGCCATAATATAGCCGCGTTTGCCGCATTTGTAACAGACAACGTCTGCATTGCCCAACTCCATGGGAGTGGCATCTGTCCTCTCGGCCGACGGCTTATACCAAGCTGTCGCCGAGGCACTATTGCAGGATTGCTCCTCAACCAAGGCAATTTGGATTGCCTCTTGCATCGTCGACGGCACCTTTCTGAAAAGGGCCTGTCACGATGGGCCATGCCGTAGTCCGTTCAAAAACGTGGGCACCTTAATGTGCTCCGGAATCGGACCTACGGTATTGGACGCCGACAGCGAGCGCATCTCTTGCACATTCTCTTGCAGAGAACGCTTCGCCTGTTGCGCTCCAAAGAAGCGCGCCTATAGCAACACTTCGTTGCTCGGCGGCTGGTACATGGCGCGAATCTTTTCCTTAAAGATAGCCCATGTAGGGAACGCCTTTCTGTCCGCCATAAGCGCCGAGTAAGCGCACTCTGAGGCCTTACCGCGCAGATGCGAATGGCGTACGACACCATCCGGCTGTCGTCCTCGATATGCTGGGCGACACCGCATTGCTCCACGGCTAAAAGCCAGTGGACAATCGTGTGCGCTGCAGTTCCATCGAATTTGGGCGGATCCATCCGAATTGGCCTCGGCTGATGCGGCCGGGCAGAGAGTATCTCAACAGTCCTGTTGAGAGCCTCGCTCCGAGCCTGCTCATGCCTCAGCTCATCCTGAGTCTGAGTGACGGACTCCGCCGCAGCATGGCCCTGTAGCACGATGCCTCAAACTGCTCCAACTGAGCAACATGTTGCTCAGGAGGACTACCCAGGAGCCTGGTCAGGGCTTGTTCACCAAGTCCCTGCGCCATAAGCCCTGCCACCTCCCGATGATGTTCGGAGAGGTGGTAGAAATGAGCCCAATCAATATCGAGGCTCGTCCTCACGTAAAAACGCAGAGATGCGGGTCGTGGGAACGATTTTAAGTGCTACCAAGTGTAGGCGGGCACGTCGTAATGAGGCCACGCTCTACTTAGACACACACTCTAGCACAGCGAGGAAGCGGTTTAACCAGCTTCTCTTGCGTGCAGTGAGGTAGTTGCGGTGGGCGCGTTAACAACCTCACCCAACGCACTAAGTACTGTAATTAAGTGTCGTCACGGAAGCGGTAATCCAGCTCCTCGTGCGCACTTATTAAGTAGGAAGTAATTTTTAGACTGATTTATATTAAATCGTATTAAAAATAAATACCTATTTTTGCCGATCAAAATGCCATCTCTATAGATAACACTTAATCTGTATTGCGAGCGTATCATTCTAGATACCTCGCGTAACGGATGACGCTAGCCGTCATCACGGATGACGCTAGGCGTCATCCCTTCTAATGTGAATGCACCCATGTGCATCACATACACAAGGGTTGGTCACAAATGTGCACCACACCCGAGTGCTGGGTCTAATTACTTCAATTTAGTAATTGACAATCCCCTCAAGTGCAGCAAGTGTACTTAACGGGGACTGTGTAACATTAGGGCAACTTTAGCCCGTTACAGAACCCATGTGCTAGAAGAGCTTGTTCGGTAAACAGGCGTGCTATCACGAGCAGATTTAAAATCGAACTCAGGCGTAGCGCAATGGCAACTGCCTCTTCGAAAGTAGTAGGATAAGATCGGAACAATTTCGGCCAGGCAACGCCCTCCATGTGTCCCCCGTAAAAACTGTTACGACAATTGCTTTTTGCACCGGGTCTTGATGCAAAAATGGATTGAGATATTCTAAAAACTTGGACATAGTCCCCGAGGGTTCATTTACCAGGAGTGCAACGGCACTCGCTTCCCAGAAAAAGGTCGTGGTGACTCGAAGAACGAGTACCCAGCAGATTAGGACGATCAAGGACACGTCTAAACAACCGACCTTTGGATTAGTCTTTAATAAAGAGGATGGGTCTTCAAACGAGGTGTTCTAGGCCGTCAAAGACGAAATTGCGGAGGCACCCCCAGTTAAGGTGCTCCGGCAAGTCTTTTAATCTGCCGAGGAGATAGTGAATCTCCCGGAGATGTCGTGGGACTGTTCCTTACCGAATTAAAGGAAGGAAAGATCGATGAAATAGTCGCGCCAGTTCCAGAAGAGAACTTGGTGGACTGTTGCTCGTCGTCCACAATGGACGAGAGCGTCCTAGAAACGGACAAAAAGAAGCGGTTCGCTGCTCAAGGCTGGGATGCCTTGAGAGACAGTCCGTTCTTTGAGGTTCTGTGGAAACATCGTGATGTGTTCCCAGAAGAAGTGCCGAGCCGCCTACCAGCAGACAGGGGCATCGGGCATGAGATAGACCCCGAATCTGGCACCAAGTATTGTGTGACCAGGCAATGCCGTTGCCGAAAGAACTAGTCGATTATATTGATGAGTGCTTCGACAAGCGAGCCAAGGTGGAACATGTGCGTGAGAGCAAATCGCCTCACTGCAGCCCGACCTTTTGTGTGCGAGCCTCATGTGGATGGCGCGTGGTTCATGCTTACAATAAGTTGAACACGGCGACCATACCGGCGCTAACGCCAATCCCGCGGAAAGATGTCTTGTTGAACTCCATGGGAAAGTCAACTATCTTTTCCGCGTTGGATTTGAAGGATGGTACTATCAGGTACTCATGAGAGAGTCCGATGTAGCCAAAACGGCAGTTAGCACCCCAAGCGGTATGCTTTGGGAGTTGCTTGAGATGCCCCAAGGTTTGAAAAACGCACCAGAGACATTCAACCAAGTGGTGGCTCACGTGATGCGTCAGCACCGTGCCTACGCGCCTCATTACTTTGACGATGTATTCGTGTATATTAAGGCCAAGGACGGGCTGAGCGCAATAGAGTCGCACAAGCGTCATTTAGACGCTGTGTTGCAGACTTTAAAGGACGCCCAATTGTACGTCAACTTGCAAAAGTGCGTCATAGGGGTCCCTGAGATACCTGTACTGGGCTGCATCGTTGGTACACATGGTGTACGAGCAGACCCAGACAAGGTAAAATCAGTAAAGGAATGGCCAATCCCACGGCATGTGAAGGATTTGCGCCAATTCCTAGGGCTCGCTAATTACTTGCATAAGTATAGCAAGAATTATGCGGAGCAAACTAAACCATTATCTGATCTCCTTAAAAAGGACACAGAATGGGTTTGGTTAAAAGAACAAGAAGATGCGTTCACATCAGTGAAGCAATCTCTTGTAGAGGCACCGGTCTTGGCATTGCCAGACGCGGATAAGCCCTTTAGCGTCGTCTGCGATGCAAGTAATTTTGCAATCGGCAGCGCGCTCATGCAGAAGGATGACGACGGCGTTGACCGTGTCATCTCTTATCAGTCCCGGCTATTAAAAGCCGCGGAACTGAATTACCCTGTGCATGACAAAGAGCTACTTTCAATAAAGTATGCTCTTGTCAAGTTTCGTGTGCACCTATTGGGCACCGAACCATTTGTGGTTTATACGGATCACGCATCACTGCGGACCGCAATAAACTCACCGCACCTCTCGCCTAGAATGGCAAGATGGCTCACATTCTTCTCTGAATTTAATTTCAAAGTTGAATATAAGCCGGGTAAGTCGAATGTCTTGGCTGACGCTTTATCGCGCAGACCAGACTTCGAGGTTAGACACCAGGAAAGTGTGTCTAGTGCGAAAGCACA
>NC_090610.1:15191778-15206927 GCF_004359215.1 Bremia lactucae
GTGAGAAGAAACAGGGGGTACAGTACCACCCATGATTTCTTTCACACGCAAACGGGCGAAATTAATTCGCTGCGACCGCTGTTTCATCGCATCGGAATGCGGATGAATGCGGCGCAGGAATTCCGCCTCGTATTGGTCGGGCGTTTCATTTGAACGCAACACGACCGGGATCGGGAAAATACGCCCAAGCGATTTTCCCTGAGCCCTCCATGATTGAAAGACGCCATAATAATTATGTGCGTCTACAAGAGCGCGCTCTAGGAGCGACGCTCTTGGCCCGTTTAAACGAGGCCATTTAGATGGAGGGGGCATCTTTGGAATGCCACCCGTCACATAGCCACGTTCTAAACGACTGGCTTGTGACACCGACTGAGCACGTTCACGTGTCGTCGGCGGAGCTTTAGGCTCCGAATCCTCTATGTCAGAACCATTATGGATTATGGTCTGAGCATGAGGCGTTGTGGTTAAACCCAACGGAGAAGCGGCTGCGCCTTTATGGGCAGCGCTCTCATTACCTGCCACTGCGCTTTCCAGCGCAGGCGACGAGACAGCATTCGTAAATGTTGGTGTCTCCATGTTGTGAGCCACGAGAGAAGTTTAAATGGGCAATAATGCGCCATCATCCTTCCTTATGAGCTCGTTGTCCGCATCACTACTATGAGGTGACGGCAACGGTGTTGACTTATTGTAGTCGACAATGAGCGACGGATCAACATCCCCACTGTTAAAGTGGGATGGATCCTTTAGCCCTGTTTACGCGACAGCAGCAGTGGCTGTCTGCGTTCCGACTAAGGCATTAGACGCGGCCGGCGAATTAACGCGGCGCGTGCGCTTAGTGTGAGGTTGAATGGGCGTCTTCGCAGACGACCACCAACGTGGCCCCTTTTAGGTGGCATCTTTGGCGCCGTGTATGGAAACACGTGCGCTTGAGTGATTGAGTGAACTAGCTGTGCGTAAAGCTGCTCGCAGTTCCTCTCTCCTCTTGGACGAATTTAAAAATGTAAATTCGTTCTTAAAGGGGGGATGGTGTAACGGGCTAAAGTTGCCCTAATGTTACACAGTCCCCGTTATGCACACTTGATGTACTTAAGGGGATGGTTGATTACTAAATAATAGTAATTAGAGCCAGCACTCGGGTGTGGTGCACATTTGAGACCAACCCTTGTGTATGTGATGCACATGGGTGCATTCTCAGTAGGAGCGATGACGCCCACCGTCATCCATGATGACGGCTAGCGTCATCACCAGGATCGTTAATTTAAGTTTAAATCAACCCCGCCAATCGTTAGAAGACACGATTAGGCGGTGCACAGGAGGGTTGTAAAGCGCCTCCTGTGCACCGCCTAATCGTGTCTTCTAACGATTGGCGGGGTTGATTTAAACTTAAATTAACCAATCAACGGAACTAATGTCGTGTTGCCTCAATATTACCAAATTTGTAAAATTGGAACTATCAAGTCAAAATTAATAAAGGATAATGACTTTGTACTTTTTTATTGTTTTGCTCCTAAAGGTACCTTTTCTAGTGTCAAAATGAGACAATTCATCTGATTGTGTCAAAAATTAATCACGAAATTCAAATGGTCATTCTGTTATATTTTTGTAGCCCAGTTGCTACAACGATGATAAATTTCAAAAGACAGATTTAACTTGCTGTTGATATTGGTACGGATTTCTTTTAAAATTCTCAAGTCATCCTTTTCATACGCTTCCTTACACGGATCACGGGATCAAATAGTGTAAATGTTGCCCGGATATGGCGCATGCAAAGCTCATTATGTGGATCCTAACTTCGTATTAAGTTGCTTCCTTTATTCCGGAACCTTAAAATGTCGAGACCTTTATTACAATTGTCGCCAATAAAAGCCCACGAAATTGGTCGGCACAGTATATACAGCCTCTCGATTCTTTTTAGTGATGTCTCAGAATTTCAATTCCTTTTCTTACCACGTGTTTGCTTACCTCGAGAAACACGGCGCTTTCTCTTGGTCTCATCACTAGAGCTCAAAAGCTGATGCTAAGCCTTTCTGCATTCTGTATCGCATCCTCGAAGGACGGCAGCTCTTCGACCACTTGTGAGTATGTTATGGACTCATACATGCGTTCTAGTGTAAATGCTTTCACTACTAAATTCAGACTGCATAGAGAAATTTACCAATACGAGAGCGGTTACATGCTTTAATAATTGGTACCCAAGCTTTTCATTTCATCAATGTGGAGTCGGAAAAACACGCGACAATCCCCGTCTCGTCTTCGCTGGATTTTCATGTCCCCAACAACCTTCCTACCGGTATTGCAGTATATACCGCATCGCAACTATTACTTAGCTCTCTCGTCTTGCATATCGCGTTCATACACTCGTTCGTTTCTCAAAAGTCGCGTAAATGCTGGTAAAAGTTGCGCATGTGTGTAATTGACTGAGGGTCAGATAGTATGGTTTTAAAACGAAAGCGGACCGCTACAAATGCACTAGATCATTACATGTTACCGAATATTCGTTAATTGAATTAATGGCGGTGTAGCCACACATACCCGTAACCAAGTTGATGACACCTACTCTCTAAGCGAGCTGCCTTTTTATCGCACAAGGCGGCGGTACAGAGTCACGGCATTTGCATCAGGTATTAGATGTTCAAGCGTCAGGCTTTTAACTTTCTCTCGCCGCGATGTCCTCGAATGCGACGCCATGTGGCCTCGTGGCACACAGCGAACAGCTTTCGCTTTCAATTAGTTGAGCCTAAAAACTGAAAGCAAATTCATAACTGGAATTTGTGGCGTTACCTTGGTAGAGGAAAAAAACTTCCGTCAGTGAATAACCTCTTTAAATACATTCTTTAATGCTCGGCCCGAACATTCACGAAGCAAAACAGATTATGGTGATGGGACGTTACAATCGATAAGATTCCTCTAAGACGTGGTTTCTCTCGAGAGCGAATCTACGGATTGCCCAGCTCCTTGTAGAAAACGAGGGTTCCATCTTTCGAATTAACGCCACCCTTGTGAGGAAAATCCAGCGTGCTGTACTCGCGCATTTAAATGCGTAAAGCCCATTGTTGCTGGCCCGTCACTGAAGCGATGGCTGCACGTGCGATTTGTGCGGGACCTTTCCTTAACCCCAACTCGCCTGGCCCGTCTTGAGCGCCTCTGGCCTTAAACACGAGCCACACACCAATACTTAACCGGTTACATGGTCTAGTTAAGGTCATTATTCAACTTTCCTCGGGAGTCACTCAACAGCTTGCCGTCGCTCGTCCCACCGTCCTTGTGCCTTTCGAAACTGCGCTTAGTCCTTCTCTTTCGCACTAACGATCCAGAAGACTGCGCATGGCGTCGTTTAAACTCGTAACGGGAGACCTCATCCGCTTGATCGAGGCCCCGCATGAAAAGCAGCACGGCGCGCTCGCCAGGTTGGGCGGCCTCGAAGGTATCGCCGCGGCACTGAACGTGACGCCGCGGGAAGGCCTCGACTCGAACAATGCTGCAGACCTTGCCCAGCGAGAAGAGTGCTTTGGCAAGAATTACGTCCCGCCTCCCAAGGCCAAGAACTTTCTTGAGCTCATGTGGGATGCCTTCCAGGACATAACGATAATTGTGCTCACCATCTCGGGTTTCATCTCGATTATCCTATCGGCCACCGTAGGGGACCACCCGGAGACGGGATGGGTCGAAGGTGCTTGTATTATCCTCGCCGTGGTCGTTGTGACGATCGTAACGGCCATGAACGACTACCAGAAAGAAGCCCAATTTCGTGCCTTGAATGCTGTGAAAGAAGACGAGAAAATTAAAGTCATTCGCAACGGCCAACCAGCTGAAGTGAGCAAGTGGAGTCTTGTGGTCGGCGACATTGTTCGTGTTGATCTTGGGGACATAATCCCCGCGGATGGGATTGTGTTTGATGAGAAAGAGATTAAGATGGACGAGAGTGCAATGACAGGCGAGTCGGATCTCTTAAGCAAGACTGCCGAGAATCCTTTTCTGCTTTCGGGTACCAAAGTCATGGAAGGCGTTGGAAAGATGCTTGTCGTGTGTGTTGGTGAAAACTCGCAGGCTGGTATTATCAAGAGCCTTATCAATGGCAATCGCCCAGGGGCAGCTGCTGCCGGAGGAAGCGACAGTAAATCAATTAAGAACTTTGAAGCACCGGACGATCAGATTTACATTGAAATTGAAACTCCAAAGAACGTGTCGGTGCTGGAGGACCGTACGAAGAAAGAGGACGATGGCGAGGAAGAAAGCCAGTCGCCTCTCGAAGGAAAGCTTTACAACTTGACGGTGTTTATTGGAAAGCTTGGGACGCTCGTGGCGTTGCTCGTGTTTGTGATCATGTCGATTCGGTTTTCAATTGATACGTTTGGCAGGGACAACAAACCATGGAAAAGTGGCTACATCAGTGATTACCTTAATTTCTTCATCATTGCTATTACTGTCCTCGTAGTTGCGATTCCAGAAGGATTGCCACTTGCTGTGACAATTGCGCTTGCTTACTCGGTGAAGAAAATGTTGGTAGACAATAACTTGGTGCGTCACCTCGATGCCTGTGAAACAATGGGCAGTGCCACGACCATTTGCTCGGACAAAACGGGCACGTTAACGACCAACCGGATGACGGTCATGCAGCTGTGGATTGGTGGACACGAATATTCGTCTGCAGCCGATGGTATGGGTGCGCTCTCGGACGCAACGAGAGAAGCGCTCTGTGTGGGCATTGCAGTGAATTCGACAGCCGAGATTTTACCTCCCAAAGTGGAAAATGGCCAGCCAGAGCACACGGGCAACAAGACCGAGTGCGCTCTTTTGCAATACATTCGTGATGGTGGCGTGGAGTACCCTGACATTCGAATGAACAATGAAGTTATCCACATGCTGACTTTTAGCAGTGCCAAGAAGCGCATGTCGGTGGTCGTGCGACGTAGTGCAACGACGTGCCGTGTGTATACGAAAGGAGCGACAGAAGTGGTGCTTGGGTTGTGTCAGGACGCTCAGCGTGTGGACGGCTCGATTGACGTGCTGGACGAGGCTCAGAAGGCAAAGATTGGCGCTGATGTGATTGAAAAGTACGCGTCGCAAGCGTACCGAACGCTTTGTTTGGCTTACCGTGACTTGGACGTGCCTGCTGAAGAAACAAATGATTGGTCGGACGAAGATGTTGAGAAGAATTTGACGTGTGTGGCTATCGTGGGCATTGAGGACCCTGTTCGTCCTGAAGTACCAGGTGCCATCCAGCAGTGCTACCGCGCTGGTATCACGGTACGTATGGTGACGGGAGACAACATTACCACAGCGCGTTCGATTGCTAGCAAGTGTGGTATTACGCAGCCTGGTGACGGCTCTTTGATTATGGACGGCCAGACCTTTCGCAGCCGCGTCCTGGACTCGAATGGTAACATTATCCAGTCAGAATTTGATAGAATCTGGCCCTTGCTTCGAGTTCTTGCTCGTTCATCGCCAAAAGACAAGTACACGCTGGTCTCTGGTCTGATGCAAAGCAATGTTGCTCCACATGGTCCTCAAGTTGTTGCGGTCACTGGTGATGGTACGAACGATGCGCCTGCTCTTAAGAAGGCGAATGTGGGTTTTGCAATGGGTATCAGTGGCACTGCCGTGGCTAAAGATGCCTCTGATATTATTTTGATGGATGACAACTTTAATTCGATTGTGAATGCTATTAAGTGGGGACGTAACGTGTACGACTCGATCGCCAAGTTCTTGCAGTTCCAATTGACCGTCAATGTGGTTGCTATTTCGCTGGCTTTCATTGGGGCCGTCATACTTGAGCAATCCCCACTCTCAGCAGTCCAGATGCTTTGGGTCAATTTGATCATGGATTCGTTTGCTTCACTGGCCCTTGCTACAGAGGAGCCTACACCCGCTCTTCTTGAGCGCAAGCCGTACCCGAAAACGGAGCCGCTAATCTCGAAGAAGATGGCCAAACACATTATCGGCCAATCCATATACCAGCTGGTTGTTTTGCTAGCGATTGTTTTCGCGGGTGAAAAGTGGTTTGAGATTCCTTCCGGCCGTCGTCCAGACCTTCCAGAGGAGACGAAAGATGACCCAACTATTCACATGACCATTGTTTTCAACACGTTTGTGTGGGCGCAGCTCTTTAACGAGCTAAATTGTCGCAAAATCCACGATGAAATCAATATTTTCTCGGGGATTACGAAAAACCGCGTATTCTTGTACGTGTGCGTGCTGCAGGTTGCTTTGCAGTACGCCATGGTGCAGCACACTGGAGACTGGTTTAAATGCAAACCTCTTAGTGCAAGCCAGTGGTTCGCTTGCATCGCCTTGGGCTTTGTATCGATGCCACTTGGTCTGTTACTACGTTCCATTTCCATGACGAAAATCGCGAGCTGGATGGGCATTTGCCGCGAGGTTGACACGGACGAAGCGCGCAGAACCAGTAGCAATAATGGCCAGGAGCTATGGGTGCGAAGCTTTGCTCGCATTCGTGCCCAGATTCGCGTCATCAAGGCCTTTCGTAAGGGACTGCAGTCGAAGGCTCTCATTAAGGAGTGTTAGATAAGTATCGATATGCTCACAACATTGTAATTCTTGTTACTACTTTATACTAACAGGAGTTCTGCTTAGTGCTACTGTAGTATACCACTATTCTTTCGAAAAGTGTTACATTAAACTCAAATATATTTCTTAAATGCCTTGCTAGTATAATTGTTTGCTGCGAAATTCAGCTGATTTTTCTGAGAATATTGATACGTCGCTTATCTTTCTCCGACAATATATTATTGCCGTAATGCATTCGAGCTTATTAAGAATTTGTCTTACTGATCGATGGCAGCTGGCTTTTACAGTTTGAATTGAAGAGCATAATTCTTTAAATTACTTTTGTGTGTGCGAACATGTTACACTAAAATTATCCTTAAAATCATCTTGACAATAATAATACTTTTAGATGCGAAAAAAGATAAAACAAATATTTTTGATCTTGTGTTCGATCGGTAATTATACATTCAAAATGTGTTACAAGTATAGCTTGTATTCTACGCTCCTAACGTGCCAGTGCGGTGTGCCGCCAAATTCAGTAGCAGTGGTCTGCCCCCAACCTCCACGAGTCGTATGGACATCAAGCTGGAGTTTGACCCAATCTGTAATGGGGTACACTTCGGTTGGTGAAGCATTTATGTGGTACAACTCACGTTATGAGTAAGATACCCCTTTTCTATTTAAAATAGGTCATATTATTTAAACCCACCAGACAGAGATCTGGTAGCAGAAATCTATTTTTAAAAGTAAATTAGGTGAGTTTTTGTTTAATTTGAATTTTAAATAAAGTTCAGTTGCGGCTTTAATCAGGCTTGCGCAGTGATCTGTGATAGTACAAAGCATTCCTAAGGTAGGCACTAGTTGCCACTTGGTTCTACGACCTTTGAGTCCCTTGAACTATGATTGATTAAGCTCTACAAGCTTGTACGACTCTTTGAGCTGTTATGTAGCGGAGCTACCTCGCTCCTAAAGTCAGAGGAAGATTTTCAGACTCAGCGAGTCACTAAGTTCTATTAAACTAATGGGTTTAACAACTCAGGGAGTCGCAAAGCTATTAAAGCTTAAGGAATCCTAGTTCAAGGGATAAGGGATTCGTAGAACCAAGTAACAACTAGCGCCCAAGAGTACATACTTTAGAAAGGCTTCTACCTCTTACAGATCAATGCGCAAGCCTTAGAAAAGCACTTAACGCTTTAAGATCAAAAGGGGAACTGCACTTTATTTAACTATTTACATTTAAAAACCTTACCCTAGCTAATAAAAAAATAAATTTTGACCGCCAGATTTCTATCTAGCGGCGACCACATTTGTTTCCCATAATAAATGGGATTTAAGTAACTAACTATTTTAAAATTTGATAAAAGGGTATTTAACCCATAAAGTAAATGTACCACAACAACGGTCTCCAACCGATGTGTGCCCCATTTCACCCTCCTCATCAGACTGTTGACATCGAGTGACAGCATTCGCTTCATTTCCTCTTTGAAGCTGGAACCTTAACAGCTAACCGTTCGGTTGTGTTTTTTATTCCTTTGTCTCATGACAATCAAGCGTGAGTCACAGACTCTTCGCACCTTCCTCGACGATTAGGGAATAGGGGACTTTGTAAGTCACTCTCCATCAGAGGAGGAGGAGAAAGAGCGTCGTTCTCTCACGCCTTCTCCTCCGGATGAACGTCGGCGGGCCCTCGAATCCTTTTCAGAACGTGGTGCCACTGATGTCTTAACTGCATTGAGCAGGACACGGGACCCTGAGTCCAACATCATTACGAATCCGCTCGATGAAGAGCAAGAGCGGATAATCCTCATAGAGGAAAGAGCTCGTCGTCGAGCTGCCGAGATAGCGAAAGCTAGTAAATATAGATTCACTCCGCTTAGTGCGGACGAGCGTCTCAAAGAGATAGCGGGTCACAGCTTGGGCACCTGGATCTCTGGTCCCACGGCGTAGACGCCGGAGGAGATCGCTGCCCGCGACGCTCTTCATGAGCAATACCTTGCGCCAAAGGTAATGACGCGAAGCCAGTATCTGACGCGTTTACGTGATCAAGCCCGTGGGGCTTCGGTGACCTCCATGAGGGAAATTCCGGTCATTAGATTCCAAAACGAAACAAGGAGTGAAAACGAAGTCTCATTTTTGAGAACTGGGTGCACCGGGCCCGCCAACTTCGTAATATTTAAAATATCAGAGAGTCTGCGGATAGAGGTGATATTTGTTTGGAACGGAAGCTTCACTTCGATTTCGCTAAGCTTAATTTTAGACGCCAGTTACGTTCGGCATTTATTCCATAAAAGGAAGAAAGGTCTAGCCAATATTTCCGTGCTTCGATTGACCGTGCAACCATGAATCGAAGCCGCACTGAGGCTATAGAAACATCTAATCCCACGTCTAGTGGTGGCAAGAGTCGCTTGATGCGAGTTGACCCTGAGCTTGGCGCTCAGAATCGTCAACGGCGTACGAGCAATCTTGCCGAAGAGGTACCTCAAACTTCCAAGAGTTTTAGAAGAGGGGTAATCTAGCCGCTTTACCAGTCACTGGTATTGACCCTTACGACGACGTCGCTTTAACAGTTTCTCCACATGAAACTGAAGGTTCCCATGCGTATCAAGCAGCGCGGGAGGGGGCCGACATTTCGGCGGAAGTATTTGATGCTCTACGGCACGAGGTGCAACTTCTTCGTGAGGTCCTTGCTCGGGTTGAGAGCTATTTTGAGGCGGTTTGGGACCGGTTTTCGACGCTGGAGCGTCAGCAACCTCGTTTGGAGGGCCAGCTGGATATCCTGGTGAGGACGCAGCAATCTGCGGCACGACCGCCTGTCTCGGCGCAAGCGCTTTCCAGTCCACGTGGGAAGGGTCCCGATATGGCTTAAGCAAGCCAACGTAGAACACTGGGTGTGTACGCGGCTTACTAGGAAGGTTTAGCGTTTGAGCTAGGCCCTTCTTGGCCATGACCGTAAATGGTCAAATAAAGCGTGGGCGCAATTCGATCTTGAAGACCTAAGTTGGTAAGTAGATTTTTAGCGTTTAGTAAAACTCGGTTCGACCATATAAGAATTAATACAGCTTCTGCCTTTGGCATCTGCTTGTTCTTTTTGTTTGTCTTGGCTTTCAGCCATCGTATCCCTTACATGTCTTAAGACATCCTTGGCGTAAGCCGAACGAATTTATTCAGGAATAGGCGACAAGATAGTCGTTAAATGAGAAAGCTCATAATCCGGCCTGCGTGATAACGCATCGGCCAAAGCATTTTGCTTGCCGGGTTTACACTCCCCTCGAAGTTGTATTCCGCGAAAAAGGATAGCCATCGGGCCATTCTCTGTGAGAGATGGGGCGACTTAGTCGCCGTGCGTAATGAATTTGACGAGAGCATACTTCACAGCAAGAAACTTTTCGTCATGAACTGGGTAGTTCTTTTCCGCAGCTTTGAGCTGTCTGGACTCGAACGCAATTACACGTTCATGCATGATCATCTATTTGTAACAGAGCACTGCCAATGGCAAATTCTGATGCGTCACAGACGACACTAAAAGGCCAATTTGGGTTTGGTAGTGCCAGAATCGGGGCATGGATAAGACTATCCTTAACTGCTCAAAAAGCATTATGCTCTGTGCTAGTCCAGCACCATTCTGTATCCTATTCAAGGAGATAAGATAATGGCCTAGCCATATCGGCGTAATTTTTGCATACTTGTGTAAATAATTGGCGAGACCCAACCACTTACGCAATTCCTTTTGATTCTTAGGAACCGCTTGATCTACTATGGCTTTTACGTTAGCGGGATCCGCTCTAAGGCCTCGCTTTCCAATGAAGCACCCTAGGAAAGGAATTTCTTCTGCGCCAAAAATGCATTTCGATACATTAGCATACAATTTATTTGTGCGCATACACTCGAGCACTGCTCGCAAATGCTTTTTCTGTTTTTTTTACATCTGACCGACCTGCTACGCAAGACTATGGACAAAAATGTCATCAAAATAAGTCTGTGCATAACCTCGATGAGGGCGATCAAATGTTGCCGGGGCGTTGAAAAGCCCTTGTGGCATAGTTAACCACTCCCATAACGCACCACTTGGGGTGCTAACCGCTGTAAGCGGGATATCGCCAGCTCGCATGAGCAGTGGATAGTAATTATCGATTAAGTCAAGTGCACTGTACATTGCAGATCCCACCATATTGTTCTGAAGAACATTCCTTTAGGAACGGGGGTTTGTGCTGGTATAGTGGCAGCATTAAGCATATTATAAGAACATTTACCACTTAGCTTTTTGACACAAAATGTCGGTGTCGAATGGGGAGATTTTCTCTCTCGTACCATTCCAGCCTCGTGCTTAGTATGGAAGAAATCGTCAATGACGTCACACTGCTCCTTTGGTAAAGGCCACCGTCGTGTAACCCAGTGTTTGGTCCAGGAACCAAGTCAATTTTATGACGGACACCTCTATCCGGAGGTATAACAGACGGTGGATTGGTACATACCACATCTTGGAATTCCTTAATCAAAAAATAAAATGGATCCGTAGGATCTTTAAGGATCGATGACCCACTCCGCGCAGTAAATGCAGCTTTGAGTCATCCAGAAAAGCTTCGTCCAGCAGTGACGATGAGTTAAGCTCATTCGTTGGTCGAATGACCACCATCTGATCAAAAGACATTTTGTCTAGCGCTAGAAGTAAATGTGACGAGGGAATTGCACTTCTCCCTCGATGCTACCGCTCACACCATTTACAAGCGTATGCAATTACTAGCTCGTATCACTTTGCGAGGGTACAGACGCTTCGCGTCTCCCCTGTCTCGAGGTAGAGACAATACGCATCTTCGAGACCGGGACATTCTCGTCACCAATTTTTTCAGCCTGTAGGTTATATACCAGAGCTGGTGTCTAATTCGACATCCGACAAGGAGTTAGGTAGCTCAATTTTCTTGTTCAGGGACCGTTTACTAGTCACCATACGTGCATTAGAATGGTTTGACCCGAAATGCCCTGGCGAACCGCCAATTGTGTAATTACTGACACTCAGTATGGTGCCACCTCGGCTGACTACACTCGGTAGACTTAGACGTGCTACTTACGTATCTCAGGAATATTACCTCCTTGATGACTTGGCCTTGGGCCTACAATGCTTTCAGCATTCAGTGAATCGTTATTTCAACGAGTGTCACTCGACGGAGTACGTGCCGTTGAACCCCTTTTTTCTGAGTCGGGCTCAGAATTATTGTTTTCAATATTGAATTTTATTAACTAAGACATTCCAATATCTAAAACACTGACATATTAGTCAGTGATTCGCGCCAATAGCGCTTTTGCTGCCTAGAAAAGGTGGGTTCATGACTCTCAAAAACTTTGCTAGGAATATTGCGAGTTGCACCTAAGATCCTATACCTCTAATTGATCGATGGCTCATGGCGTTCAAGCCAGGACATACCAAAAAATGAGATTATGTCTTGAAGGACGAGACAGCGTTCCACACTGTGAAAGTCCAGAAACTTCATAGCTAAGTTCAACGGAACTTTGGGAACAGTGACATGAGTCCCAGTCGCTAAGCAAACAGTGATTGTATCACTTTCATGCGCTTTTAGCGCCTCAACGAATTGTTGATTTATCTCAAAGAAAAGACGTCCCATAGCAAAATTAATGTTGACCATGGCTTATCCTTCATATTCACTTGAGGGACTAACAAGCCAGGCTTGTACTCACGCCCCGTGCCATTATGCACCGAGCCAATTGAGGCTAGGTCCTGTTTACTCTCAACTTTAAAGGTTCAACAGAGTCTAGGTTTTCCCCAGTAGGGCACCTCGCACCTACTGGGTATCGGCGTTTTCCGCACCGTACAAGATTTCTGGTGTAGGTCGGAATTGGTGCTCTTTCGAGCTTTATGCCTATTCCGTAGAGATATAAATACCTATTTTTACCAATCAAAATGTCATCTCTTTAGATAACACTTAATATGTATTGCGAGCGTATCTTTCAAGATACCTCGCGTAATGGATGACGCTAGCCGTCATCACGGATAACGCTAGGCGTCATCCCTCATAATGTGAATGCACCTATATGCATCACATACACAAGGGTTGGTCACAAATGTGAACGAAACCCGAGTGCTTGGTCTAATTACTATTATTTAGTAATTGACCATCCCCTTAAGTATACCAAGTTTACTAACGGGGACTGTGTAACATTAGGGCAACTTTAGCCCGTTACACCATCCCCCCTTTAAGAACGAATTTACACTTGAAATTCATCAGAGAGGAGCGAGGAACTGCGAGCAGCTTTACGCACAGCTAGTTCACTCAATCACTCTAGCGACCTGTGTTTCCATACACGGCGCCAAAGATGCCACCTTAAAGGGGCCACGTTGGTGGGTCGTCTGCGAAGACGCCCACTCAACCTCAAACTAAGCTCACGCGCCGCGTTAATTCGCCGGCCGCGTCTAATGCCTTAGTCGGAACGCCGACAGCCACTGCTGCTGTCGCTTAAACAGGGCTAAAGGATCCATCCCACTTTTAAAGTGGCGATTGATCCGTTGCTCATTGTCGACTAGAATGAGTCGACACCGTTGCCGTCACCTCATAGTAGTGATGCGGACAACGAGCTCATGAGGAAGGATGATGGCACATTATTGCCCGTTTAAACTTCTCTCATGGCTCACAACATGGAGACAGCAACATTTACGAATGCTGTCTCGTCATCTGCGCTGGATAGCGCAGCGACAGGTAATGAGAGCGCTGCCCATAAAGGCGCAGCCGCTTCTCCGTTGGGTATAACCACAACGCCTCATGCTCAGACCATAATCCATAATGGTTCTGACATAGAGGATTCGGAGCCTAAAGCTCCCCCGACGACACGTGAACGTGCTCCGTCGGTGTTACAAGCCAGTCGTTTAGAACGTGGCTATGTGACGGGTTGCATTCCAAAGATGCCCCCTCCTTTTAAATGGCCTCGTTTAAACGGGCCAAGAGCGTCGCTCCTAGAGCGCGCTCATGTAGACGCACAAAGTTATTATGGCTTCTTTAAATCATGGAGGGCTCAGGGAAAATCGCTTGGGCGTATTTTCCCGATCTCGAACGTGTTGCGTTCGAATGAAACGCCAGACCATACGAGGCGAAATTCCTGCACCGCATTATTCCGTATTCCGATGCGATGAAACAGCGGTCGCAGAGAATTAATTTCGCCCGTTTGCGTGTGAAAGAAATCATTGGCGGTACTGTACCCCCTGTTTCTTCTCACAACGCTACTTCTGCTAGTCCATTTGTGACTAGCGAAGAGGCCTCAGCTGGTGCTCCTTTTCATAGGCAGCCACCAAGCCGGGCACATCAATACGTAGGGTATCGATCGGTTCCCAAGAGTCAAAACTCTTCGGGTAACCTTTCCATTGGACGAGGATCTGATACTCGTGCCTCGCGGAGCGGTGGGCAAGCAACCTTCCAACAAGGAAGCGTTGATTCCCGCCCGCATCCATTAGTGCAGGCCGTGCCCGATAGGATGGGCGATCTCACCCAACTATTCGCGGCTGTCTTATCTCCCTCCGTTCAGTTACAGGCGTCTAGCGCTGCTGAACGACGTATTGCGGATCTCGAGAGTCAAGTTTCACGACTGACCTCGGATCTCGTTGATGTCCGAGCGAAGGCTCGTCAGGGTTATGAACGCCTGAAGACTCGCTTGGACCTTTTCGAACGGATTATGCTGAGGGATCCGCGTTACTCGCGTGATGTCCCTCGCTCTCCGAGTCCTGTTCGTGAAAGGGAGGAATCGGTCTGATAGCTTTTTGCCTTCACCGTTCTTCTCACCCGAACGACGCTCGACTCAAAGTCGGTGTCACCATCGGTCTCCTTAGCCAGATGGGGATATGTGACCTCATTTGGGTCTACATACCGTTTCAGACGACCCATGTAAAATACGGTGTGCGTCTTCATATACGGGGGAAGGGTGAGCCTATAATTTAGGTCTTCAACCTCTTCAACCACCGTAAAGGGCCCAACGAAACGCGGCAACAACTTCGTAGTACCTCCAGGTAGTACAGAAATTGCATTTTTAGGTAGGGTAGCAGTACTTAATAGTACTTTTTCACCCACTCTAAAGCGTTCATTGTTTTTGCGACCATTTCGGTCCGCATATTCTTTTTGCTTGTCCTGTGCGCTTGCCATTGCGTCACGGACTTTACGTGTGATGGCTAATCGCTCATCCACAAAGCGTTGAGCCTCGCTCACGCTTTTAGCATCAAACTCGCCTATGATACCGCCAAGAGGTCGGTCATAAGGCGTAGTTTTATTGACCACTGCTAAACTGGCAGGGTCACTAGGGCAAGTTTCTGTCTTTGAGATGATACCCTCATGGGTCATCGTCATATTGACGAAACTATGTCCCTCTTTCGCACCGAGCATAGTGAGGGGCCCTCCCCCACTAAGACTCGGGCTGCGCACAAACGAGACTGGCGTCCGAGGATGGCGCAGTCCGTTAATATAAAACGGTGTCTCACCCGTACTGGCGTGGACACTGTTATTTATAGCGAACTCCACAAAGGGCAATTGCTTGCTCCACTCTTTGGGAGTTGCTATAGTGCGTAAGACATCCGCCACGACCCGATTGGCACGTTCTGTTTGGCCATCGGTCTGGGGATGATCTGCGGTCGACATGTGGAGCTTGCTACC
>NC_090610.1:15212557-15221468 GCF_004359215.1 Bremia lactucae
TGTGCCTCGGACGCGGCCCTCCGCTGTCCGAGCACGAATGCCTCAAACTGCTCCAACTGAGCAACATGTTGCTCAGGAGGACTACCCAGGAGCCTGGCCAGGGCTTGTTCACCAAGTCCCTGCGCCATAAGCCCTGCCACCTCCCGATGATGTTCGGAGAGGTGGGAAAATGAGCCCAATTAATATTGAGGCTCATCCTCACGTACACACGCAGAGATGCGGGTCGTGGTAAGGACCAACAAGTGCTACCAAGTGTAGGCGGGCACGTCGTAACACGGCCACGCTCTACTTAGACACACACCGTAGCACAGCGAGGAAGCGGTTTAACCTGCTTCTCTTGCGTGCAGTGAGGTTGTTGTGGTGGGTGCGTTAGCGACCTCACCCAACGCCTTAAGTACTGTGATTAAGAGTCGTCACGGGAGCGGTAATCCGGCTCCTCGTGCGCACTTATCAAGTAGGAAGTAGTTTATCCGAATGATTCATATTCACGTATAAAATATAAATACCTATTTTTACCAATTAAAATGTCATCTCTATAGATAACACTTAATATGTATTGCGAGCGTATCTTTCTGAATACCTCGTGTAACGGGCTAAAGTTGCCCTAGTGTTACACAGTCCCCGTTATGTACACTTGATGTACTTAAGGGGATGGTCAATTACTAAATAATAGTAGTTAGACCCAGCGCTCGGGTGTGGTGCACATTTGTGACCAGCCCTTGTGTATGTGATGCACATGGGTGCATTCATATTAGGAGGGATGACACCCAGCGTCATCCGTGATGACGGCTAGGGTCATCCGTTACGTGAGATATCTAGAAAGATACGCTCGCAATACATATTAAGTGTTATCTATAGAGATGACATTTTCATTGTCAATCGAGTCTGGTACTGCAGCAAGATGTACCATCTTGCTGAATCTGTCTACAACACAAGGATTCTAATGTTTTTGTGATCGTCTTTGGGAAATCCGAAGACGAAGTCCATAGATACGGACTGCCAACACTCTGCCGGAAGTGGTAGAGGTTGAAGAGGTGCACGGGATGAAGGGCTAGGCTTCACCCGTTGACATACCTCGCAAGCACGAATGTACTTGCGCACAAACTGATACTGGCGGGGCCAGTAAAAGTATCGACTTACCGTGAGGTAAGTCTTCTCACGTCCACGATGTCCACTTGTTGGAGCATCGTGACACTCATACATGATGCGCAAGCGCAAATCATTGTGAGTTGGGACGACGACACGTGGGGTGTCGCCGATAACGGCTGTGTAATACAATAAACCGTATCGGGTTGTGTATCGATCGGATGACGAATGATATAAAGCCGGTAAATCTTTAAATGATTTATCGGATGGATTCATTAAATGATCTATCAAACATAGGAGGTCTTATCTTTTTTGTAGGCTTTTTTTATGTCATCAACCTTAGTTGATGACATAAATGTATAAATCAGTCTGAAACTACTTCCTATTTGGTAAGTGCGCACGAGGAGCCGGATTACCGCTCCCGTGACGACTCTTAATCACAGTACTTAGTGTGTTGGGTGAGGTCGCTAACGCGCCCACCACCACAACCTCACCGCACGCAAGAGAAGCAGGTTAAACCTCTTCCTCGCTGTGCTAGGGTGTGTGTCTAAGTAGAGCGTGGCCGCATTACGACGTGCCCGCCTACATAATCTATTAATACAGTTTTACTTTTTCTCTATTCTGTAAGCCTTAGAATTACCTTTAGTAGCTAAGACTTCTTGGCTACTTAGAATCTTCCTCTGCACGTCGTATACGTGAAGTAGTCGAGGCACCCCACCTTCACTGTAATCAGTGTAGGTTGACTAGTACTGTCAACAGTACTAGCAAAGGGTGCCCCGTTACTGTAGGAACTTAACATATCAATGCAGTTTTCCTTTTTCTCTATGCGAAAGCCTTTGTATCGACCTCTAGAAGCTAAAACTTCTAGGCTAATTGTACCTTCCTCTGCAAACCAGTTTACGTGAAGCATTCGAGGTACCTCGCCTTCACTGTTACTACTGTAGGTAAGATTAGTTTTGAAGT
The DNA here is from genome assembly GCF_004359215.1 of Bremia lactucae. Taxonomy (NCBI): domain Eukaryota; phylum Oomycota; class Peronosporomycetes; order Peronosporales; family Peronosporaceae; genus Bremia; species Bremia lactucae. The sequence continues at coordinate 15,214,607 of NC_090610.1, forward strand.
CAGCACTAGCAAAGGTTCACCGTTACATCTGGTAGCACTTGGTAGTCCGTTCTACCCACATTCTATTTAAGATAGACATGTTGAATAAAGAAGGAGGGAGCTTTCAAGCCCCTCAAGAAGACTGTGACGCAACGCGTGAAAGGTTCACTTATTTGAGTGACCTTTAATGGAGAGATCGAACGCATGAGTTTAATCGTAGGTTAATCAGCCGTTAGCGCCATGTTGTTCGCTATACAAAGAGACGAGCAACATGCCGATAATGCCGAGTTCATACAACATGAACTCGACGGGGCCCAAGAGAGGGTAACCTTGATTCACCAGCAAGGCTTTCAACACGCGGAGGTGTTGAGAGAACAGGGTGCTCAACAGTAGGAATTGTTGAGACAGCAGCGTTTACAAAAGACTAAAGTTAGAAATCTCTAAATTTAAGGCAGTCGAGGGCGACTGACCATTTTGTGTGACCTGTGATGTTAGCTATTTTCCAATCGGCTGTGCGCTAATGCAATATGACACAGACGGCGCAAGGCGCGTCGTCGTCTGATATCAATCGCGTCAGCTTCAACCAATTGAACGCAATTATCAAGTGCATGACGAGGAACTCCTTGCCATTTCATATGCACTATCTAAGTCCAGGGTCTATATCTCGGAAGATCGAGCATGTATACGGACCATGCGGATTACGCATGGCCGTAAACAGTCCACACCTATCGCAAAGAATAACGAGATGGTTGTCTTTCTTCGCAGAGTACACCTCTTCCGCGGAATAAAACCCAGAACGACTTAATGTCGCGTTTGATGGCCTTTCGCGCCAGCCCGATTTGAGCCGGCTGCGCAAATTAACAGTGAGGACAAGCCACTGTTGCAACAATAAGTGGTCCGTTGTCAACATTACTTAGCGACGTTAGAAGAGCCTATTAAGAAGATAAGGTTCTTTAAAGGGTTGACGGATTGCCTAAAAAATCATCAAAACAATCCTTAGAAGGATTGTCGAACTTGTATTGATCCTCAATGGATTGATGCACAAAACGAAATGGTTTAATGTATTACACAACCACTGCTGGCGATACACCTCGTGTCGCCATCCCCACCCATAACAAATTGTGTGTTTAGGCATATGTATGAGTGCCACGATGCACCAATAAGTGGGTATCGTGGACGTGAAGCGACTTATCTCACGATTAGTCGCGACTTCTACTGGCACACCAGTATGAGTTTGTCCGAAATATACGTGCTTGCGAAGTTTGTCAACGGGTGAAGCCAAGTGCTTCATCCCGTACCCTGTTTACAACCTCTGCTTCCTCTGGCATATTATTAGCAGTCCGCATCTATGGCTTTCGTCTTCGGATTTCCCGAAACGATCACAAGAATAATGGTATTCTATGTTTGTTAATCGTTTGAGCAAGATGGTACATCTTGCTGCAGTTCCGAGTTAATCACAGCCTTTGGGTGTGCTCGTGTGCTTTTTGACACGATTTTTTCGACCCCATGGGTTACGAGGACATCCATATCATAACCATGAAGCTCAGCCAGTAGGAGAAATTCTGCTGGCTCGAGAAGCAATTGTCCGTTCGCACAGGATTCCATCGCTTATGCGGTTGTTAAATCTTGGCGTTAGGACGCAAGGTTCACGACCAATTAGATTTTAAGTCAAATGAGGTCTTTAAGACCCAGCTCAGGCAAACATTCGAGCGGCCACGTGCCGAATTCAAGGCTCGAGCCGAGCTCCTGGATTTGAAGCAGGGCAAGCGTGAAATTCACGCTTATGCTTCAAATACACGATACCTGGTCAGTTGTATCGTGAGTGATCCAATTGATGAACAAACACAGGCAGCTGTGCTTATTTTAAAAGGTCTTGGGGACGGTTCTGTTAAGACTCACCTGTTCCGGCTAGAACTATAGTCGCTCGACAAGCAATCTCTATAGCGGAACAGGAGGACTTCAGTCTTAAAAAGGAACTCGTCCGCTCTGGAACTTTCGTCCTCCGAGACGACAAGAAAGCCAAAGTCCAGAACCCATGGACCTCTCGTATGTAGAGAGCGAGAGACCTCGCTATTCAATTACAAACGCTTGCAAAATGCAATCCTTGTCAAAAGACGAGCCGCTATGCCTATGAATGTAGTGCTCTATGCCCAGTGCCTATAAACACTGAGTGAACGATCGACCTTCCGCTAGAAACAGCGAGGGACGCGGATCCGACGCTGTTGCGAAATCGCAACGGTGAGGTGGATCGTCAAAAAAACGGTCGGGGTCAGTTGGTGTGGAGCGCACGACTGATAACAATAATTTCCGTAAAAGGTTAATTAGCATTTTTATTTATATGACGCCAAACGCCAAAAGATCGCAGGCTCAAGTTCTTTAGACGCGTTATACCTTTAAGGTGGATGACAGTGCGCCTAGCAACAGGCGCATCTGTAAGAGTAAATAAACGTGTAGTTGATGTCCAATACACATTAAAGGGTAAGCAGTTCGATGATGATTTCATCTTTCTTGATTTGGATGACAAATTTGATGTCATTTTTAGATTTTCTTGGCTCAGACAGTACGAGCCATGCACAGATTGGCAGCATCAAGCCGTGACGATGCCTGCCTCTCGTTCAACAGAGGGTCATCTGATGAACGTCTTGGAATGCCCACAACGTGTGGATGTCCTGCGAGTGAGTGCGATGGCCTCACTTGTGGTTCGGTCGTTTCCACGACTACACAAGACCTCAGTGTGAAAACCCATCACACTGTGGAGTTAGATGCCGATGGCGGTGCACAACTAGAGGCAGCGTCGAAGTTCGACCACTCGAATCAGTTGAGTGGTACGAAACAAGGAAAGCAACATCAAAGAAACTTTGGAGCGCCTGATAAAAAGAGGCAGTGCGAAAGTCCTAGATCGTCTGGATAGTGGATCGTAGAGGATCTCGCTGAGGCTGCGCAACCACAGCTAGAGGCAGTTGAGTACGATTCTCCCGAAATAAAACTTGAGTGAATAAGTCATCAAGAATCTGCGGGAATAAGTCCTCAGGGAACCTGTGGTCAAAGGTATCCAGGTACCTTTGGAAATAAGTTTCAAAGAGAAATCTGCGAATTATAATGTCTTAGTAAACACCGGATCAAGTGTAGGCGCTTATACACTTGATCTGATAGCGCCTCCGAAGTTAACTATGATAACTCAATTGCTAACGCTTGAACCGAAACGGTTCTTGCGTGATCTGCGTAGTGGCAAAGTCAAGCAGATCTGCGTACTTGTCACAGACGACAACTACCTGGCCGATATTCGGTCGGCAATAGTATTTTCTGAGAACGAGCGGGTTGTCAGCAACTAATCGATGCACGAAAGTTTCCTCGATGAAAAGTCTCGGATTGAACGTTTAACGTCCCGATTCTGGGAATAAATGAAGACAAACCTTTTATATAGGGATTCAATAAAAATTTAGGATGTATTCCCTGAATCAGTACCTTGCGAGTTGCCTAAGGATAAAGGCGCTCGACACGAAATCGACCTAATCCCAGGTTCGAAATACTGTGTCATGAAGCAATGACCATTGCCTTGTGAACGAGTATTAGCGATCGACAAATTCTTTGCCGATCTCTTAGCAGCGGGCCATGCGAGTAAATCAACTTCTCCACATAGCTCTCCGACATTCTGTGTGCGTAAAGCCACAGGAGGATGGCGGATTGTGCATGCGTTCAGTAACTTGAATGCTGCAACGGTACCGGCGGAAACGCCAATACCACGAGAAGACGTTATCATTGATGGTATGTCAAAGAGAACTATCTTTTCGTCAATGGCTAAGATGGATGGATTCTATCAAATCCTTATGCGTGAACAGGATATCCCGTTCACAGCAGTAAGCACCCCAAGCGGAATGCTATGTGAGTGGCAATTAATGGCACAGGGACTTATTGATGCCCCTGCGACAGTAACAGATGAGTAACCAATCTGTTAAGATCGGTGCGGGATTTTGCGCCGAGTTATTTTGATAACGTTTTCGTTCATAGCAGAGCCATGAACGGATATTCGGACGTTGAAGTACATCGTAACATTTCCGAAAGGTTCTTACACTAATGCGTAAGCATAAGTTTTATGCAAATCACACGAAGTGTATATTCCCTGCAAGCGAAATATCACTTCTTGAGTACATTGTGGGTAAACACGGTGTAGGCCCTGATCCAAAAATTATCAAGGCGATCACCGACTGGCCTGTGCCAGTTGATGTAAAAAGACTTCGAAAGTTCATCGGCTTAGTGACGTGCTTACATAAGTACTCCCGCAATTATGCCGAAATGACAGTACATCTTTCTTTTTTGTTGAAGAAAAATGTTAAGTGGTCATGGAGGTGCATTTATCACAGAAGCTTTGGCACCCACTTCCAGGTCAAACGTCGTGGTGGCTTGGAAAACGAGTACCCGACAAATAAGGACGATCGAAGGCACGCCGGAACGAGAGACCTTTGGACCAGTCGCTGTCTAAGAGAACGGACCTTCAAACGAAATGTTCGCTATCGAAGACAAGATGATGGAAGTGCTAGAGGGTCACCATACGGCCATAGCTTCGAAGTCGAGCGCTGTAGAACGGCAGGGTCGAGGTCCGAGCTTTTGAGACCTCAGGGACAATGCTATCCATTTTTTTGAAAACTTGGAGCTTAGGGGTATATTTGGAGTCCGCGCCAGTTTGGCATACCGCTCCTACTGCGCTCCTGCATTTTCCAAACCGTCTGTGGTCGATACAGAACTCATGCGTCGGGCCCGCTCGTTCCTTCGATCGCCTTTCGAATAAAATCCTTCTTGCTGGGAGTCGATGTACCAGGAGTTGCTCTAACATAGCAGCGAACCAACATATGGCCAAGCTTGCCGCACTTGTAGCAGACAACGTCTGCGTCGCCCGACTCCATAGGAATGGCATCTAGCCTTTCGGCCAACAAATTGTACCAAGCTGTCGTCGAGGCACTGTTAAAGAATTGCTCCTTGACAATATTTATATTGCAGCTTTTATCGCTGACAGTACTTATATAGAAAGAGCTTTTCGTGACGGGCCGCTCCCCAAAGATTTGGCACGTCTGGCGACATTGAACATGCCTAACTTCACTTTCGGCGCATCATCTTCGATGCGGCAAGCTCAATGGCATCGCCAAATTCGACAGATCATCTTAACAAGGTGTCATCTTCTACTGTCTTTAGCCTTGATACATCGATCTTCAAGCTTTAGAGTCGACGCGGATGCGTCGGCCCACCAGCAGCATGCAGATGCTGATGCCTTAACAAGTCTGCTGTTGAAAGCCTTGTCGGTGAAACAATGTTACCTTCCCACGGGCCGCGTTGAGTAGTTGTTGCGTGAATTTGGCAATAACTGCATGCTGATTGTCCTTCTGTAGGGCGAAGGACATTACGCTAACGGCTGGCCCACCTACGCTCGAGCTCATTCATTCAACCGCGTTTTATTTGAAGTTACTCAAGTGAGTGAACCTATCATGCGTAGCGTGGAAGCCTTCTCGCGAGGCGTGATAACTCCTTTCTTCTGTATCCAACATGTCCATGTTGGATGGTACGTACGTGTCGTTGAACGGACACACGAAGCGCTGCCAGGTGTAACGGGCGCCTTTCGCTAGTACTGTCTCAGCCCACGCAAACCTTGCACTGACAAAAGTGAAGGTAAAGGTGCCTTCGAAGACACTACGTACACGACTTTAAGTTGGTAAGAGTTCTTAGCAAGTGAAAGCGAATAATAAGTAAAATGTAGTATAGGGACAAGTAGAAATGTATTAATATACTTAAGTCTCTATGTAGTGATATCGTCTTTTAATTGACTTTATATATTCAAATAAACTGGATTGTGGCTCATCACTCACCGCCCATTCGCGCGACTAGCAGCGATTAGTGGGTTTGGTTGAAAACTTTAATCAACCAATAAAGAGATTTGTCACATTGCCACGACATTATTAGAATAGAATAAGGGAATGTCCAGACCCACCCCAGCTTTTTGCTTGACCCACCCCACCTTTGGAACCCAGAGTGGAAATTCGCACTGTGCATCTGGCGCCGTTGGAAAGGAAGTGTAACGGGGTGTATCGTTACATGAAATTAACACTTAAAGGTTGTTAATTAATATATATTCTAAAAGGTAGATAACATTTGGAGGATATTAGTTTATATAGTAATATTCTGAATTCTTATCCATAAATAGGTATAGGCCATTATATCTATTTATTCCGCAGACTAATCAGCTGTAGGAGTAATCAAAGAGAGTTACGAATAAGATAGAGCTAAGAATTCATTTACATGTTTAGTATTAGGTTATAGTGAAGTTAGCATTTACAAAGATAAATTAAGAGACACTTAACTATATTTAATACAGTTTTCATTTCACCCTCTTAAGTCTACCTGTCTTAAGAGAAGTCTTCCTCTGCACGTACAGTGTGCGTCACCAAACGTAAGGCACCACTCACCACTGAAGCAGTGTGAAGTGGACTTGTACTGAAACAGTACAAGTCGTAGTGCCCCGTTACACCTGGTAGCACTTTGTAGTCCGTCCAAGGACCACAATTCCCACATCTAACATGGACATGTCAGATGATAGTGGGAATACGCATCACGTTTCCCCTGAAAGCTACTCCTTTCTAAGTGATATAGAAAGGAGTGCGGTTGAACGAATGAGTTCGATCGTAGGAATCGATGCAATCCTGGCATTACTGTCCAACTTAGACAGAGATGCCCTCCATTCAACTATCACCAAGTTCATACAACATGAACTTGACGAGATGAAGGAAAAAGTAGCCTTGCTGAATCAGCAAGGCTCTCAACAGGCGGAACTGTTGAGATTACAACAGGTACAGACCCCTGTACCTGGGATGACGCAAACGCGTCGTCCCGAAACTCT
>NC_090610.1:15238080-15246134 GCF_004359215.1 Bremia lactucae
TGTGGTCCTTGGACGGACTACAAAGTGCTACCAGGTGTAACGGGGCACTGCGACTTGTACTGTTTCAGTACAAGTCCACTTCACACTGCTTCAGATGTGAGTGGTGCCTCTCGTTAGGTGACGTACACTGTACGTATAGAGGAAGACTTCTCTTAAGGCAAGTTAGCTTAAGAGTGTAAAATGAAAACTGTATTAATATAGTTAAGTGTCTTGTTAATCTATCTTTGTAAATGTTGTCTTAACTATAAACTAATACTAAACATGTAAATGAATTCTTATCTATCTTATCTCGTAACTCTCTTTGATTACTTCTACAGCTGATTAGTCTGCGGAATAAATAGACATATTGGTCTATACCTATTTATGGATAAGAATTCAGGAAACTACTATTTAAAGTAATTTCCTCCAAATATTATCTACCTTTTGGATAATATTAATTAACAATCTTTTATTGTTAATTTTATGTAACGATACACCCCGTTACATGCTGTCACCTACCCGATCGTCTTTTTGCAATGGAGAGCGAACTAGGGATGTAACGGGGCACTGCCGACTTGTACTGCTTTAGTACAAGTCCACTTCGCACTGCCTCAGTGCGAGTGGTGCCTCACGTCACTTCACGTACACTAGTACGTGCAGAGGAAGACTCTCTTTAAAACACTTGCTTTAAAAAAGGTTAATTAAAAACTGTAATAATATTATTAAGTTCTTCTTGTCTATCTACTTAATACTAACTTAATTATAAACTAATCCAAAACATGACTCAAAGTCTTATCTGACTTTCTCTTTGCGCGCGTCCAGCGCTGACTGGACCGCGGAGAAAGTAGATATAATGGTCTATTTCTACGAATGGATAAACTTTTAGAATATTGCCATGTAAAGTAACATTCTCCAAAAATTATCTACCTTTTTGATAATATATTAATTAGCAGCCTTTAATTATTAATTTTATGTAATAACACCCCCCGTTGCGAGGGAGGCTTCTTCTCAATTTTAACAAAAAGTGGATATGCTTACACAGCAAAATTGACTTGCAATCGGTATTAGATAGTGTTGTCTAGCAAAACTTCTGATCAAACTACTTGAAGAGCAAAGTTCGACGGAGGAGTCATCGTGGGATCGTGACTTTCCGCAGAGCCTTCGCGCTCAAGTCGCTTCTTCTCTAAGAATGCGTGCCACACCGCACGGCCACCTTTTCTCGTATACCAGAATACGAATCCCGCCAAATCTACCACCACAATCGTACCAAGCACGTATCCAATAACTTGCACCACAGCGCTATCCGCTGTACACATATAGACCAGCCCGAGCAAGATGCCTGGAGCCAACAGGAAGAGAACAACAAGGAAGATTACAGCGGTCAATGGCCATGCTGCGCTGCTAAAAGCCAGAGAGCGAGCCCAGCTCAGGATGGGCCTTCGGGTAATTGGGATGGGGTAGAACAGCAAAATGCCGAAAAAGTTAAACCAGAAGTGCACGAGCGCAATTGCTACCGAGTCGGATTTTCCTGTCACGAGGGCTGCCAGCAGTGCCGTGCCAGTAGTGCCCAAGTTCGCACCAATCACCAGCGGATACACTTGCTCCAGCGAAATGACCCCCAGACCTGCCAAAGGCGTGAGCGTAGATGTCACAACTGTCGACGAGTGTACACAAAATGTGATCATTGTGCCCACAACGATGTTAATGTAGCCATTGTAGTTGAGCAATTTAGAAATAAGGCGTTTTGTGGGGCCCTTAAAGACTTTCGCAAGCATCTTTACCAAAGTAAGCAATGAACATACCAGAATACAGAACCCAATCAACGCCGTGATAGACCCAATGGCACCATCGCTCATACTCGAGCCTTTAAACATGCCTCCTTCCACAAAGGTTTGACTCGGTTCGCACACTTCCGAACCAGTTGCCACAGCATAGATAGCTTTTTTGTCCACCACTAAAATCTCTTTTGCCAGTGGGTTCACAATTGTATCTACTGGGCTCGAAAACGCGCCTCCGTTCGTCTGGGCATTTGACATGGCCAGCGACAATTTTTCGAGCGGGTGCAGCACGATTTCGATTGGGAAGAGCACAAAGACTGACCACAAATTATACATGTCATGGACGGTAGCAGCGGCCATAGCACGCTGAAATCGAGCACGGTCGCCAACCTGGCCGAAAGCCACCATGATGCACGTGATGCATGTGCCGATATTGGCGCCCATGATCACGTATACGCCTTGGCGAATGGTCATTCCACCCGAACCCACGAGAGCCACAACAATCGACGTCACCGTGCCCGAACTATGAAGGAGAGCGGTGGCAATGGTTCCGATCATAAGGCCAGCAACGGGATTGTCAGCAAAGTCAAAAGCGCCTTTCGTGTCACATCCGAGGGCCAGTGTGAATCCTTCACCAATGAGCTTAACAGCAACCATGAAGAAATACAGTGCCGCCAACGACGCGATAAAGTAGACCAGACCCCAGACAATCTTCTCCGGAAGCGTCTTCTTGGAGTACGAATCATCTTCGTCACTTTCCACGTCAGCCTCGTTCTTATTGATGCAGTCGCTGGTGACGGAACTGCGCCTGAGATCAAAGATTGGGCTACCCACCTTTTCGTATTCAATGGGAGGGTTATGGACCATCTTAGCTGGTGAATTTGAAAATGAGATCCGACGACAATGCCTCAGAGCCACCGGTATCTTCTTCCTGTTTATATGTATATACGAAAAAGGATCGTCTTGAAAGAATTTTCAAGGGGGGCGTAAAACCTACCGCGAAGACGAGGTGCTGTTATTGCGTGACCTTCTTAGCATGTTTGCTTGCGGCCAGATGGTGTCATTACAGCTTGTGATGGGAAATCGATTGGGAGCAAAGCTTGTATCGCTTCATCTATGCTAGAAAATAATTAGGATGGGGCAGTCAATAAATTGCGTCTCCAGAGCGCACTGCGTATAGGATGTACATCGAAATGGGGTGCTCAACAAAAAAGCTTATTGCTCCTGATCTTTTTGCACGCTTCGGCATGCAATAATATTATCTCAATGGTGACCTTTTTCTCCACTTCTTATTGCGTGGCAAGATAAGATAAGGCGATTTGTGGATTCCAAATAATTGGACAGGCAAAAGATCACCGCAATTTGCGATATTTGAAGGTGCCGTTAAGTAAGTTTAAGAGCGCAAGATCCTAGTGTGGATGTGTCTGAGAAAAAGCTAAGTAATATAAATAGAAAGAGAAAATACCTATGGGTCGATTTCAGCGCCGTCTTTATCATAATGGATTTTGCAGAGATCTGGCTGCGTGTATTTAGAAACTGAGCGTGCGCGCTGCTCCGCTTGCCACAAATTTAAATCATCGCTAATGATTGGCAACGCGATTACGAGCGTTTCAATCTGTCTCAGCAATAGAGACGGGACACCTTGTCATTGAGCTGTGCAAGCACTGGATGCGATGGGTGACTTGCATGTTGCGAACTATAAAAATAGTATTTTGGTACTACGCAACGAAACACTCTAAAGCTAGATGGTGCGTGCATTAAAGCTGCGTATACCAGCTCGTATACTAGCAATTATGATTGTTGTTAGGCAATCGACTGAAATATGAAGTGTGCCGCTCACTTACAGTCAGTCGCCAATTAGCTTGTGCATTTTGGAAACAATTACAATTAAACAATTTATATAAAATTTAAGAAATACTAAAAAAGAAATAATACGTTAATGCTGACCATTTTGCTAAAATCTAATTTTTTGTATATATTATAAAGATAAGTTTCGTTGAACTTACCGTTAAGCCCTCCTCCGAAATTAAAGATGCAGCCACACAAAACTCACAAATTGAAAAAGGGTTATTTCTAGATCTGTTAGATCATTACTATAACGGGGCACTACTGACTTGTACTGCTTCAGTACAAGTCCACTTCGCACTGCCTCAGTGCGAGTGGTGCCTCACGTCACTCACGTACACTTGTACGTGCAGAGGAAGACTCTCTTTAAAACACTTGCTTTTAAAGAGGGTTTAATAAAAGCTGTATTTAATATAATTAAGTTCTTCTGTTTCTATCTCTTTGTTACTAACTTAATTAAAAACTAATACAAACATGTAATAAAGTTTTATCTGTCTCTCTCTTTTTGCGCGCGTCCAGCGCTGACAGGACCGCGGAGAAAGTAGCTATGGAGTCGTACAAGCTATTAAAGCTTAAGGAATGACGGAAGCTTCGCTTCGACTTCGCTAAGCGTAAGGCCAAAGGCCAGTTACGTTCGGCATTTATGCCACAAAACGAAGAAAGGCCTAGCCGATATTTTAGTGCTTCGGTTGACCGTACAACCAAAGATCGAAGCCGCACTGAGGCTTTAAATCCACCTAATCCCACGTTTAGTGGTGGAAAGCGTCGTTTGACGCGAGTTGACCCTGAGCTTGGCGCTCAAAAACGTCAACGGCGTACGGGCAATCTTGCCGAAGAGGTACCTCGAACACCCAAGAGTTTTCAGAAGAGGGGTATCCTAGCCACTTCACCAGATACTGGTATTGACCCTCACGACGACGTCGCTTTGAAAGTTTCTCCACATGAAACCGAAGGTTCCACCGCGCATCAAGAAGCGTGGGACGGGGCCGAAATTTCGGCGGAAACATTTGATGTTCTACGGCACGAGGTGCAACTTCTATGTGAGGTCCTTGCTCGGGTTAGGAGCTCTTCTGAGGCGAGTCGGGACCGTCTTTCGACGCTGGACGGTCAGCAGCCTCGTTTAGAGGGCCAGTTGGATATCCTGGTGAGGATGCAACAATCTGCGGCACGACCGCCTGTCTCGGCGCAAGCGCCTTCAAGTCCAAGTGGGAAGGGTCCCGATATGGCTCAAGCAAGCCTACGCAAAACACTAGGTGTGTACGCAGCTTGCTGGGAAGGTTTAGCGTATAAGCTAGGCCCTTCTTGGCCACGACCGTAAATGGCCCAATAAAGCGCGAGCGCAATTTGATCTTGAAGACCGCGGAAACCAAGTTGGTAGGTAGATTTTTAGCGTTTAGTAAAACTCGGTCTCCGACCATATAAGAATTAATACAGCTTCTGCCTTTGGCATCTGCTTGTTCTTTTTGTTTGTCTTGGTTATCAGCCATCGTATCTATTACATGTTTTAAGATACTAAATCGCGTCGCGAGAAACTCGCTTACTTGTTTCCGAACGGTAACAGGGCTGATATCAGCAAGCCTATCGGCCGATTCCCCCCCCCAACCAAGCCCTGAAACGCGCAGTGGTATCGTTAGTGGAACGCACGGGTGGGTAAGACCGTTTATATAAATCGGAGTATAGCCTGTAGAAGCATGAACAGCGTTATTTAACGCAAATTTCACTACTGAGAGCATTGAGCTCCAGCGCTTTGGTGTATGAGCACAAACGCTGCGTAAAACGTCTTCGATGACGCGATTGACACGTTCATTTTGTCCATCGGTCTGCGGATGGTCCGCAGGACATATCCAATCTGGTGCCAAGCACTCGGAAAATTGATTTCCAGAATTTACCCGTGAAATGGGGGTACCGATCAGAGACAATTGCCACTGGCAAAACCATGTTGTCGATACACGCGATCGATAGACAGCTTAGCTGTACCCTCCCCATCAATGGAATCCGGCACGGACGCTAAGTGAGCCATCTTGCTCAAACGGTCAACAAAGACCACTATATCGGAGTTACCGGCTGAATATCTTTCGGTAGCCCTAAAACAAAATTCATACTAATGGACTCCCAGCAACCTATGGGGACGGGTCGACTCGCCAGTGGCGCAGCAGCATGTGCCGAGGGTTTAACCCGTTGGTACGTTTCGCATGTGCGAACATATGTGCTGACCGATATATAAAGTTTGGGCCACCAATAGCTCTGGCTGATAGAGCCGTAGGTATTTTCTCTACCGAGATGACCACCAAGGACAGTATCGTGTGCCTCATAGAGGATCTAGTACAACGACGCGCGGAGGGTCCGCGATGTCTGTGCAATGAAGCAACAGGTTGTTATCGATAGAAAATCGTAACCTTGCACGCAAACGTGCCAGTAATTTAATACCCGAATCCGAGTTCTTCAAGGCTCGTAGCAGAGCTACACACTGTCCATCCTTGGCGTAAGCCGAACGGATTAATTCAGCAATAGATGACGAGATAGTCGTTAAATGAGAAAGCTCATAATCCGGCCTGCGTGATAACGCATCGGCCAAAGCATTTTGCTTGCCGGGTTTATACTTCACCTCAAAGTTGTATTCCGCAAAAAAGGATAGCCATCGGGCCATGCTCTGTGAAAGATGGGCGACTTAGTCGCCGTGCGTAATGACACGTTCTGTATAAATCACAAACGGCTTAGAGCCGAGCAGATGAACTCTGAATTTGACGAGAGCATACTTCATAGCAAGTAACTATTTGTCACGAACTGGGTCGTTCTTTTCCGCAGCTTTAAGCTGTCTAGACTCGAACGCAATAACACGTTCATACCCCTCAACATCTGCTTGTAACAGAGCACTGCCAATGGCAGAATCTGATGCGTCACAGACGACATTGAAAGGCCAATTTAGGTTTGGTAGTGCCAGAATCGGGGCATGGATAAGACTATCCTTAACTGCTCGAAAAGCATTATTTTCGGTGCTAGTCCAGCACCATTCTGTATCCTTTTTAAGGTGATTAGATAATGGTCTAGCTATATCCACGCAATTTTCGCTATATTTGTTTAAATAATTGGCGAGACCCGTCACTTACGCAAATCCTTTTGGTTTGTAGGAACCGGCCAATCTACTATGGCTTTTACGTTAGCTGGATCCGCTCTAAGGCCTCGCTTTCCAATGAAGCATCTTAAAAAAGGAATTTCTTCTGCGCCAGAAATGCATTTAGCTGCATTGGCATACAATTTGTTTGTGCGCATGCACTCGAGCACTGCTCGCAAGTGGTCTAAATGGTTTTCCATATCCGACCGACCTTGCTCCGCACGACTATGGACAAAAATGCCATCGAAATAAGTCGGTGCATAGTCCAATGCACTGTACATTGTACATCCCACCATATTGTTCTGAAGAACATCCTTTTTGGGAATGGGGGTTTGTGCTGGTATAGTGGCAGCATTAAGCTTATTATAAGCATGTACAATGCGCCATTTGCCATTTGGCTTTTTGAGACAAAATGTCGGTGTCGAATGAGGAGATTTGCTCTCTCGTACCATTTCAGCCTCGTGCTTAGCACGGAAGAAATCGTCAATGACGTCACACTGCTCCCTTGGTAAAGGCCACTGTCTTGTGACACAATATTTGGTTGCCAGAACTAAGTCAAATTCATGACGAACACCTCTATCCGGAGGTAAAAGAGATGGTGGGTTATTACATACCACATCTTGGAATTCCTTAATTAAGGAATAAAAGGGATCCGTAGGATCTATAAGGATCGATGACCCACTTCGCGCACTAAGTGCAGCTTTTGTGTCATCCAGGACAGCTTCGTCTAGAAGTGACGATGAGTTTAACTTGACCATTGGTCGAATGACCACCATCTCAGATAAGTCACCAGCTTTTAAGGCTCGACCGTACTCATAAATAGACATTTCGTCTAGCTCTAAAAGAGCATGTAACGAGGGGATTGCCGCAAGGCTAACTTCTCCCTCAATGTTACCGGTTACGCCATTTACAAGCGTATGTACTTGCTCACTCGTATCACTTTGTGAGGGTATACACGCTTTGTGTCCATCCTGTCTTGGAGTGGAGACAATACGCCTCTTAGAGGCCGGGACATGCACGTCCCCGGGTTTTCCAGCCTGTATTGGTTCTATACAAGACATGGCGTCTAATTTGACATCCGACAAGGAGTTAGGTAACTCAACTTTCTTATCCAGCGAACGTTTACGTGTCGCTTCACGTGCATTAGGAGGGTTTGACCCAAAATGTAACGGGGTGTATCGTTACATGAAATTAACACTTAAAGGTTGTCAATTAATATATTATCTAAAAGGTAGATAATATTTGGAGGATATTACTTTATGTAGTAATATTCAGAATTCTTATCCATAAATAGGTATAGACCATTATATCTATTTATTCCGCAGACTAATCAGCTGTAG
>NC_090610.1:15253239-15266564 GCF_004359215.1 Bremia lactucae
CGATTCGCGTTAAGTTTTTGAAGCCAAGCTTCGCGTCCAATGTCTTTAACATTGCGAATGAACGCACTCCAAGCTTGCATAAGCGAGACTTTATCTCGCTTATTATTGCCACTAAACCATCGATGCTTTAGAAAAGCATCGAGATAGAAATCTTCCTCAGCGCGAAAGTTCTTCGCGCTGGGATCAAGGCCATGTAGCTTTGTCGCAATAAATAAAGGATATTTATTGTGAGGAGTAGTTTCTCCAGACAAGCTATTGATAAGCCTTTCTGGCAAAAACCACGGCTTCTTTTAGGGGAAAGATGAGACATTTTACTGTCTTCGCTCCCCTGAGTGGTACCCACTGAAGCAGGGGTACCACAAGAATTTTTCTTACGATGGATTACGCCATCGTCGTCACCTTGCACAGAGACACGTGCAGGTGACCGTATGGGAGATCGTACGGGCGATGAGGGATCATCCTCATCGTCGGATCAAATAGACTGTTTACTCGTCTATCAGAATGAGCCCTCTCATTCGAAGGCTCATAGTCAGCCGCCTGACGGATTTCAGGCGACTGTTCCATTCTCCCCGAGTCGGCCATTTCATCCGACTCGCACTCGTAGTCGACCTCCAAAGAGGGGTCGTATTCACGTGGTGAATCACCACGTGCACTCGCAACATCTAGTGTTGTGCGAGTGGAAGACACTACGGCAGACGTTCCATCTGCCGCAAGAGATAGCAGTGCGTCACCCGCGGCTGCACGAACCGCAACCGAAGGCGCAGCACTATCATCACCCCGCATGAGTTGTTTCTTCATGCTTTGGAATTTAAAATGATGTATCTGATCAATCAAAATCATTTTAAAAATTAAGTGGTCACATGACGACCACTCCATCCAATGACATTCAGAGTGATTGTCGTTTAAGTTGAGGGGTGATGTAACGGGGCGTATCGTTACATGAAATTAACACTTAAAGGTTGTTAATTAATATATTATCTAAAAGGTAGATAATATTTGGAGGATATTACTTTATATAGTTATATTCAGAATTCTTATCCATAAATAGGTGTAGGCCATTATATCTATTTATTCCGCAGACTAATCAGCTGCAGGAGTAATCAAAGAGAGTTACATATAAGATAGAGATAAGAATTCATTTACATGTTTAGTATTAGGTTATAGTTAAGTCAGCATTTACAAAGATAGATTAAGAGACACTTAACTATATTTAATACAGTTTTTATTTTACCCTCTTAAGTCTACTTGTCTTAAGAGAAGTCTTCCTCTGCACGTACAGGGTACGTCACCTAACGTAAGGCACCACTCACAACTGGAGCAGTGTGAAGTGGACTTGTACTGAAACAGTACAAGTCGTAGTGCCCCGTTACACAAAATGCCCTGGCGAACCGCCAATAGTGTCACTATTGACACTCAGTATGGTGCCACCTCGGCCGACCACACTCGGTGGACTTAGACGTGCCACTCCACGTATATCAGGGATATTGCACCCTTGAGGTCCTGGCGAACCGCCAACAGTGTCACTACTGAGACTCAGTATGATGCCAACTCGGCCGACGATACTCGGTTTACTTAGACGTGCCACTCCACGTATCTCAGGGATATTGCACCCTTGATGATTCGGCCTTAGGCCAACAATGCTTTCAGCATTTAGTGAATCGTTATTATAACGAGTGTCACTCGACGAGGTACTTTCTATCTATTTTCTACTAACTTAATTATAAAATAATTCAAAACATGTAATAAAGTCATATATGTCTCTCTCTTTGCGCGCGTCCAGTGCTGACTAGACCGCGGAGCAAGTAAATATAATCGCCTATATCTACCAATGAATATGCTTTTCGAATGTTACTATGTAAAGTAATATTCCCAAAATATTATTTGCCTTTTTAGATAATATATTCATTTATAAACTTTAAGTGTTTATTTCCTGTAACGATACACCCGCTACACTTTTAAGCTGATGAATATCTCTATTGGCAACTTCTTAGATAAATACTATCGATTGATGAGTTAGCAAAAAAGTGGTTCAAACGCCTTTACGGCTTTGCCGATACGGATGATATCGACGTGGCTTCAAGCTTCCCGAAGGAAGTGGAACGATATTGACGTGGCTTAAAGCCATCCCATTAGGAAGTGTACTGGTAGCCTGTTGTCTGTTGAAAATCAAATACACGGATAATGGTATCGAAGCAATTAATGCACATGTGAAAACAGCGAAAAAAATAATAGAAACGAGGGCCATCATTGTCAATGTAGTCATACTTAATATTTTGTTACAGGGCGACTAGAAGCCAATCAAATAAGACTGAGAGGTCCCTAAATATAAAACGCTTGCAAAACATCGGGATTGGGAAGGGGCTCCGATCAAAAATTGAAAAATCTGATTAGTCAGGAAAGGGCCACAATGCAATCTATGGACGCTTCCGAGGAGCGTGAAAACGACTATTTGCGCTTCTTGCGTGGCATGCGGCCAGAAGACGCAAGTATTCAGGCTTCCATGCGTGCGTTGATGCATTTGTTAATGGCGTATCAGGCAATGAAGCGATGTGACAACTACGTACCTATCAATGTGTGCTTTTCATTTTGACAACCGCAGCTGATTTGTCGACCTCCCAGGCCTCGGAATTGGACTTTCGAACGACTTTTGTGGAAACCGATGGACTTACAGAGATCGACCATGACGGTGCCGAGTTTGCTAGGTTGTTGCTGGCGCAAGCTGAGCAGGAGCAAAAGGAAACGGACTTAGAGACCGACGAAGTCGTCGTGGCAGTTCAAACCGAAGTCGAGGAGGCTCATTATGCTGTCGACAGTGTGCTACATCTATCAGATTTACCGAGTCACAATCGGGCCCAATCGAAGCCGCTAGCTTCTACTTCTACTGACGCATTTGTCTTGACGAAAAAATCCTGTCGCTTTTACAACCGAGAGCGCGAGCGTTGCAAGCGAGCTGCGACCGGGTTAGATGGTCGATGTGCAATTCACAAGATCAGCCAATTTTGCAAGCATCCCAAGTGCAATAAATATAATCAAGGAAATGGGTTTTGTATCAAACATGGTGGCGGCAAGAAATGCAAGCATGATGGATGCGAGAAACAGGTCCAAGGCTACGGCTATTGCTCAGGACATGGTGGCAAGCCTTTGTGTCCAGTGGAAGGATGCGAAAACAAGCGGATGGAAGGGGGGTGAGTGGGCATTTTTGCTTTTCAGATCTTGAATCAATGGTGAGGACACGTTTAATCATTAGCTGCGTGGCAGGTTTTGTAAGGCGCACGGGGGAGGTAGATTCTGTCAACACGAGGGCTGCAAGAGACGCGATATTGGCGGCGGACTGTGCATCTCTCACGGGGGTGGCAAGAAATGTAACGTGAAAGACTGCACAAAAGTCGACCGAGGTGGTGGCTTCTGTAAAGCACATGGTGGCGGCAAGAAGTGCGAAAGCGATAACTGCAGAAACTGGGCCCTTGGCGGAGGAATCTGTCCGGAGCACAAAGGTCCGGGCAAACGTTGCAAAATGCTTGGCTGCACTAAGTACGATCTTGGGGGCGGGTTTTGTATTGCCCATGGTGGCGGTCGCAAGTGCGTGGTTGAAGGCTGCGACAAAATTCGTCAGGTGAATAAACGCTGTCGGGGCCACGGCGGTAAGGTCTTGTGCTGTGTGCCCAATTGCGATCGCGCTGCACAGAATCGTAAATTATGCAAAGCTCATGGGGGTACAAAGCTGTGTCAATACGAAGGTTGCACGAACAAGCAAAAAGGGAAAGGCATGTGCATTCGTCACGGAGGAGGCACACGGTGCAAAGTGGAAGGTTGCAATGCGATCCAGCGCGGCGGTGGCTATTGCAAGGGCCACGGTGGCGGCAAGAAGTGCTCGTATACGTTTTGCAAGAAGTGGGTCGTTGGTGGCGGCTACTGCGACGATCACTTGGATCTAGAGCTGTCGCGACAATCGGAAGAGATCTCGCGCATTGCAGCGAGCACATATTTAGCGAGTGAATCGGTCTGAATTTTCGAAATTTGTGATTTTTTAGACGAGCATTATATACTTGTGCCTAATAACCGACAGACCGATGCGCAAAACCGATACAAAAATATACGAGCACGGTATTTTTATAATATTCGTGTACGACACGTGGCACTTGTGAATTGAAAATTGTGTTTAGCTCTAAAGGTGCAAACGCACCATGCTACGCTCCAGCATTATGCCAGCTCTCGTGCTACTGTGCTTTGCCTCTGCCGAATCTACATCACCCGCGATTAGCTACAGAACATATGCAGAAATGACGAGATTTTTGCTGGAATTAAACACCACGTTTCCAGACATTGTGCAAGTGTCAGTGGCTCAAGAAACTTACGGACTTCCGTACCCCAAGGAGCTCCAATGCATTGAGGACGATGAATTTAATACCTTAAGGCATTGTAAACAGTATGTAGTGCATCTTACGAATCACTCAACAGTGGCTAATGATCCGAAAAGACCCGAGGTATTCATTAGTGGAGCCTTGCATGGCGACGAACGAATTGGTCCGAATGCCGCCATTGAGCTGGTAGCTTTATTTGCTTATGGCACATCGATGTATAGCACTCAAAGCAAGAAACAACCAACGGTGAGTACTCGACGATGGCTGAAAGAGCTCATTAATACTAGAAACATACTGGTGATGCCGATGACGAACGCTCACGGCTACTCGCATCATGTCCGGAAAGAGTTAGAAGTCGACCCAAATCGAGACTATAATTACATGCGATCACAGGGTGATTGTATGCAAGCTATGACATCTCGTGTCGTGAACGAGATTTGGAGGGATCACATCTTCCAATTGGCAGTTACTTTTCATGCAGGGACTCGAGCGGTGGCTTACGAGTGGGGATCGCCAGATCACTACCTTAATGGCAGCAAGGAGAATATGAGTGAAAAGTCACCCGATCATATGGCCCAACTTCAAATCAGTAGTACGCTTGCCAAATTTGCTGGCGTCTTTCCCGATGGACAGCTCTTCCCAACGGGAACAATGAACGACGTTGTTTACGGTGTCACTGGTACGTCAATGTTTGCTTATATTTTTCTGGTAGAGGGAACGCACATTAATAATGAAATGTTTTTAAGGTGGGATGGAGGACTGGGGCTACGCAGCGTCCTGGGAAAATCAATTTTACAAACCAAATAAACAGCCCTTTCGTCCGTGTGAGCCAACTACGTTTGGTGGCTATCCCAAGGAGAAGACAATTTACAACAATATCACCCATCGTGCTTTCAATATGTTGGTCGAGACGTCAAATAAAAAAGAACCACAGGCAAAAGACTTGGGTTTCTCGAACGAGTTGTACGAAGCAAATGTCGACTTTTTCCGAACAGAAGATTTGATAACTGAAGTTGTAGGGCACGTACCACGAAATGTTCGTTTAGCGCTCATGATGATTGAGTTGGTTCAGCCCATGGTGCGCTGGATCGATGGCGCAAAGAAACTTCGAAACGAAGAGGTCGTCGATGTCTTTCCCGCTATAAGCCTATTTGCTTCAAATGCTAATCAAGTCATGAAAATGGGCTGCAGTGCATCGGCTTGGATGCGCAACCAGGTTGCGACGTGTAACGTGTCAAGATGTAGTATACTAGACACTAGACACTCGAAGGTGCAGCTTGCGTGGGAGGTGCTTGGCGCACTCACGGTTGACAGAACTTTAGTTCAAATTTCATCTAGCAAAACTTTCGAGGAGGATGCTATTTTGATGGAGACGACAGCGCAGGCAGGAATTACACGACGTTTTTACAGCTTCACACCAAATGCTTCTCAAACAACACCCGACACGAACAGGACATCTCTCTTTGTTGAATGCATAAATTTAAATAATGTCACTTTGGACAGGGTGTACGTTCGAGCGGTTGCAACTGTCGACCAGGTGAGCCAATACGTCTTATATTAGCCGCTACTGTTTGAAGATTGACTCAAATTGTATGTCCTTTAGACTTGGAAAGACCAAGGTACGGAAATTGCACCACAGGTACCACCACAGTCGCATTTAGTTAATGCTCGGACGAATCCTGATTGGGACTTCGAATGGAATGGACACAGGGTGAAAGGTGTACTTGAATGGAGTTCTTCGGTATGTATTTTGCTTAGATCTGTCGTGGTTGTTACTTATGAGGCTGATATGCCACTAGGTTATCACTATCAAAATCATCAAGGATTCTGAAGTAACTGAGACTACATCATCGAATATTGCCGATACGGATTCATCACCATCACTGTTGCCGAGCGCATCGTTTGAAAGTGATAGCGATAGCAGTGATAGCGATGGTTCCGCTTATTTGCCACTTCTTGACACAGGGCTGACAGTAGAAGTCTCAAACGAATATGGCGATTCAAGTGATAAAGTCGAGAATGATAGTGGAGACTCAAGTGGTGGGGCTTTAACAACGTTAATAGCTTCTTCATCTCCCGACAGCAGTGTTTCTTATAACAGCGAAGGAGATGTGGACAGTCATTCGGACAAATTTAATGACAAGTTGCTACTAAATGGTCCACTGAAAGGTTCTAGGAATAGTCGGGCTGTAAATGCTCAATCCTCTGCCACCTCGACAGAAGTTTCTATACCACTAGCTACAACTGGGACAATTGGTGGTTCAAATTCGGACAGCACGCCGTCCTCCGGATTGCAGCGTTTTGGATTCATGATTCTTATTGGGTGTGCAATGATTATCGTGCTTACTGTGGCGTTTCTCTATCGGCGCGTATTCCGGCGCCCACGTCAGCCGTATATGAACATCAGTAGTCTTGAGCAGCCCACACGCAGCATCATTAATAGCATCGACGATGAAGATTACGACGGGAATGATGATGATACGAATGAGGGCCCACGAATTGCACGCCATGCTCAGACATCTAGAAGCGTTCTTTAGGTTTGTGAAAAAACTATTGTCGCAGTTTTATGAGTCAGTAATGGCTGTTAAACTATTTGCTCTTTTAAAAATTATAAACATTCAGAGCTATGCTTCTTCGATATAACGATCAAACGGCGCAATTGTCTCATCAAGGCAACATACGAGCAGCTTGACTCAAGGCACTCGATAGTGAAGCTATTGACAGCATGTAAAATTTGGAAGATGTATGAAAAAACATAAAAATGCGAGGTTAAAATGAGCACATATAGAATTTACCCAATTTTTAACTTTATTCTGACCTTTTAATCTACCTTTAAATCGTTTTTTATTTTTTTATTTGAAAGTCTTAATTATGTTTGTTTTGGAGATAACGTAGTTAAGACTTTTATTTTTTTAATAAAAAAAGGGATTTAATCGAGAAACAAAATTTTAGAAAACAAGTCAGCAAAAGTAGCTAAAGAGGCTGCACTGATTTCTTTTCTGCGATTATCTCCAATTAAGACAAAGTATCAAATTGCACGTCACAACTTCGTTGAGCATCACAAAGAAATAGATACTGCAAAAACCTCGATAACTACCACAATCTTAGCAGCCCACCGACCCCTGAATTAGTGATTAAAAGCTACCTCTTTTTGAAGCATCGCAACTTCGTGGACAACTTAGAAAGCTAAAAAAATCACGATCTACGATCAACTCTACATGTGTTTCCTCCATTACTGAGGAGGCGTCATCTTCTTTGCATGGTCATGTCCTATCACGATACAGTGAAGTTAAGTGCGGCTTGACCGCATTGTCGCCATTATCCTCATTTCTAAAAAGTTCAGGAATTCCAAAAGGATTTTTAATGTTCATTTTCCAACTCTCAAGAAGTTTAAAATGAGCTCCGTTAAGACTTACTTCCACGTCCTTGCGTAGTGTCGCCTAATATAGCTATGTCAATTTCGTTGACACCCGTCAAAGTTTTCATTACGCAAAATTTCGTAATCATACCACACCATAAGAAGTGGACTCGTCTGCAACTCTCCAAGGAAACCTTAAGCTGTAGATGTACGTATACATCATCCCCCGTAAAGGAGACGCCGTTTGTAACGGGGCACTACTGACTCGTACTGCTTCAGTACAAGTCCACTTCGCACTGCCTCAATGCGAGTGGTGCCTCACGTCACTTCACGTACAATAGTACGTGCAGAGGAAGACTCTCTTAAAAACACTTGCTTTAAAGAGGGTTAATTAAAAACTGTATTAATATAATTAAGTTATTTTTGTCTATCTTTGGGCATTACGCCTTAAGTTGCGCGACCCATATAAGTTTGGGTCGTTAGAGGCTTTTAAAGCCCGGCTCAAACAGACGTTTGAACCGCCTAGGGCTGAGTTCAAAGCTTCTGAAACTCAAACTACTTAATATAACTTAATTATAAACTAATACAAAACATGTAGTAAAGTCTTATCTGTTTCTCTCTTTGTGCGCTCCAGCGCTGACTGGACCGCGGAGAAAGTAGATATAATGGCCTATATCTACCAATGAATAAGCTTTCCGAATAATACCATGTAAAGTAATATTCTCCAAATATTATCTCCTTTTAGATTATATATTAATTAACACCTTTCAGTATTAATTTCATGTAACGATACACCCGTTACACTGTTCCATTTCATGTATGGTGCTTTCATCACCATCGACGAAAACCCCTTGCTGGACCCCGTTACTGGTGATTCAACTAGCATTGCGATAAGCTTCTTGTCGTCGTTTTTAAAATAGTTACGCAATATTAAAAAAAACTGTTACCAGGAGAAGATACGGGTTGCAGCTTTCTTGTTACTGAAAGAAACCTATGTCGGTAGGAGCCCCGGGGTTTAGCTTTAACATGGTATAAACTACAATTTCATCCAGATTATGTAGTTGCCACGTGTCAAGCTGAGCACGGTCGAGCTGTCTGGCGTTGCGACGCGTCACCGCACTTTTAGATACCTTGCTTTGACAAATAAGCCTCGCTAGCGGTTCGTCACGGAAGTGGTCTCGCAATGTGGATAAAATTTCTGCGCGAGCCTTTGTTAAACCAGACGACCTCGACGGCATCATCTGACGGCGAAGGGTTCATCCGACGGCCTCATCTAACGGCGAAGGATTTATTCGACGGCAACTCTCCGACGGTGATCACATCGACAGCCACAAAGTACAAGTAGGAAACTCACTTCGCAATTTTCTTTACAGCGCACAAAAACGCAATAAAGAATTCATAATTTGTACAACTATAGCATCGTTTATGCCGGGCATGTGCGACGAGTACGAGTGTAGCTCTTGAGAGGATGTCAAGATGGCGGTGCGGCAGCCCATGTTCGAGGTGATGAGAATACCAAGTCTTAAAGTCTGGAGTCAGTCAGCCATCACGGTATTCCTTCGGGAGAGAAGGCAATACGAGGGCAAGATTAACGAGCAGTGTTGTATCACGGGCGAAGTCCGGCAAGCCGTGATGCGAAATATTCCTTCGACAGTTGAAACCAGGGTTTTTGAGCACGTTGCTCACTATATCGTAAGGAAAGAAGTTGCCAGTGTGACAGACGACATGTTAGTCGCGGAAATGAAGAGGAAGGTCGGTTCAATGATGAACGATCGTGTTCCAAACACCAAGCCGCTTTTCGCACGCGAGTTGAAGATGGATCTGTCCGAGAAGGCATCGAGGCACGGATTCCGGCCTATTTCATGCCGTTAGATGAGCTGGTTGAAGACATTGGCCTTGCCGGATTGTTCGGTCGTGGCATAGCTGACGACGAGCAAGGTCGCCAGTGGATGAAGCTATATTGCAACCTTTTATTATGCAGTGTGACACCCAAGATGTTAAAGGTCGACTTGACGAGGTTGGCCGAGCTGACACACCGTGAAACTAAGGTAAATGATCTGGCTTTGCATGACCTCATGATTGAGCGGGAGACAAGACAACAGCAGTATTATCTCTTGCAGGCAGAGATGAAGCAGAATGCTGCGTCTCGCCCAAAGGAATTGTCTGTGGTACAAGAAAAAGGGAGGAGCATTTTACCATACAGCGTTAACATCGCCCGAGCACTCCTATGAGTGGCCGAGGTATTCGAGAGCAACGCAAGCCTCATCATGGCGGGTGTCTGATACGCAAAGGTACCCACTGGGCTCGTGATTGTTCAACTGCTACTGTGGAGCAGAAGAAAAATATTGGAAAAAATGTTGCGTGAGAGACGCAACAATCAAGCTGAGAGTATGAAACGCATTACTTTTTACCAAGCACCAGCGGTTTGGACCGCCATTGCTAATGGATTATTAGACGTACCTTTATGCCATGATACCGGATCAGATGCAAATATCATCGGACGCCTGGTATTTGAAGAGCTACGGGTTTGGTGCCGAGCCTGTCTGTCCAAAGTGTAAATCCACCTATTGAGGTAATTGCTGCAGGCGGTAGCAAGATGCTCTGTCGTGAGAACGTGCAAGTTGAGTTTAAGATTGTGACGGATGCTGGTCCGCTGGACCTAAAGAACATTGAGTGTCTTGTGCTGAAAGCACATGAGGAGGAGGTGTTGCTAGGAAGGATGACTCTATTGGGTTTATTCTTGATGGCGTTTTTGAGCAGCTCGCGCAACAGAATATTGATGCTGCAGAGGCCGAAGCCACACAGCCGATGACGTGCCGTGTCATCATCAAAAATTAGGTACCGACGCGTTTTTTTGGAGGAGGTGGAAGCCATATTGCTCCATTTGGTTGATGAAGCAATTGATACCGATTTTGATACGGATTGTGCTGACAGACTACTCAAGACAGTGATTGATATGCAGACGTTGTTAGACTTAAATTTAGTCAGGATGAGCTGGCGGACGTTGAACCGCTAAAGGTGCGGCTTGAACCTGGCGCTCAACCCTATCGTAGCGGGGTTCGTCGTTATCGTGAGGCTCAGCGACAGTTCTTACGTAACTATGTGCGTGAATTAAAGACCGTCGGCTTGGTGGTTAAAAGGTCGATGGTCGTGTCCCGCGCTGCCTGTGGCGAAAGGTGGTTCGGGTGAGTTCCGAATTACGATCGACTATCGACCAGTAAACCGGCAGACCGTTTTACTGGCCGGTGCTGCACAAAATTTAGCCGTGGTGATGGAGTCTGTGCAGGGTGTATATAGTATCGCAGTTTTCGACATTCACAAGGGGTTTGGCAGATGTCGTTGCACCCGAATTGTCAGTAAGTGATTAGTTTTGCTACGGAGAATGATGTCTTTACTCCAACGCGTGTTTCCAAGGCGTGAGTTACTCGACGGTTCATCCAAGCGCAGATGAATTTTTTGCTTGCGGTAAATCAAAAGGGTGGCGATTATTTTGAAGGATTTGCAATACAGCAGTGTGCTAGTTTGAGTCGATGATGTGCTCCTTCGCGCACGATCAGCCGAGGAATTTTTCAAAAAACTCAAAATCGATTCCTCTGCGCTGAGGCAACGCGTACTTAAGCTGAATGCCAAGTAGTGCAAGCTGTTTGCCAAGCGCGTGAAATGGTGTGACGCTCACAGCTGTCGGAAGGTTGGCTTCTTTATGTTATCGGACTTATGTAAAGCATGGCTGCTGTCGCTGCACGAATCTTGAATCGAAGAAATCCCGTCACTTTCATTTTAAGGTACTAAGCAAATTAATTAACTAATTACCTAGTAGCGTCATTTGCTGAAGCTTGACGTTGCACGAGGTCTTGAAAGCTAGTACATCTATTGCGATTTTGTGCACTGCAAAACAATTGCGAAGTGAGCTCGATTAGGTTGTCTACTCGTTCACATGGTTGCCGATGCGGTCGCCGTCTGAGAGTTGCTGTCAGAATAACCCTTCGCCGTCAGATGAGGCCGTCGAGATCGTCTGGCCCGATACGCTACACTGCCCCCAAGACAACGAGTCGCTGGCAAATCTGTCTTACTACAACATTAAGGTCGTAGTAAGTTGCGAAAGAAAACCACAACTTAGCGACCTAACATCCCACAACACTAGTGCCCCTGCAGCTCGTCCACATCATGTCATGTGATATACCGAGCCACCAGAACCGGGACATCATGTTTGATCGAACGGGCAGGTTTCCAGGAACTTTCTATATCCTGGAGGCCACGCTACGCCACCAGTAACTCCAGCTCCCCCGAAGTAGGGTTGAGTCGATGGTCGACGATATCACTGACTTCAAGCACGAAGCCCTGCAACAAAACATGACCACGTACATCTGTGGTCACATCGACCTCTCTGTCGTGATAGAGCTTGAGGCGCGACCCATAGACATCGTAGCCAGCCCCGTTAAAAAGGTGTCGGATCCGGAAAGAATGTAGATATGCCTTCGTCAATTGGAATTAACCAACCCAACGCACAAAAGCTTACCCCCATGCAGTCGCTGGTCAGCGCGCGACCAAAGCACGTAATCACATCTTAAAAAATTGCACACATTGGCTTTAGAACGGTTCATGGCTGCTGTACGACGTTGCTCGCGCTGATCCTTAACCACTTGGTTTGTGGTGTGTACGCTTCGACTTAATTCTTCAAGAGTCTGTCAAAATAAATCCTTTCTCAGTGGGAACATCCGTGGCAACTTGTCATCAGGCGGCCCACAACATCAAGAGCAGATGGCGCCGGCAACCCTGTATCAACTCTGCTGGAGCACAATTATCAAATGAGGGTACTGGGATATGATTTAAATTTGCTTAGATCACAGGTAGAAGGTATGCCCGATTGCGGAAGTCAAGCTGACTCTCAAACAGCATCACCCTCATCACTTGTAATTTGTCATGTTTGACCCTTTCCACCGTACCGTTGATCCACGGCGTGTAAACGGAACGAAAGAGTGAGAGACTCCAAGCCTCTGAGCAAGTTCCTCTATCACTTGGCACTTGAAATGTGTACCATTGTTCGACATCCACATGGCCGGAACACCAAATCGCTTGTGCCAATCCAAGAAAGCTGCCACAGCCGATTGACTTTTGGCTGGATCAGCGGCAACGAGTTCGCAGTAGTGGGTAACTCGTCCTTGAGCACTAGGTTGAACTAAGCTTTACCATACCTTTCTACGAGATAGAGATAATGTAACGGGGTGTTTTGTTACATGAAATTAACAACTTCAATGTTGTTAATTAATATATTATCGAAAAGGTGAATAATATTTGGAGGATATTACTTTATATAGTAATGTCCAGAATTCTTATCCATAAATAGGTATAGACCATTATATCTATTTATTACGCAAACTAATCAGCTGTAGATGTAAACAAAAGAGAGAGACACATAAGATAAGATAAGAATTCATGTTGCATGTTTAGTATTAGAATATAATGAAGTTAAAGTTATCATATAGAAAGAAGAGATACTTTATTATATTAATACAGTTTCATTTTACCCTCTTTAAGCTAGTTACCTTAAAGAGAAGTCTTCCTCTGCACGTACTAGTGTACGTGAAATAACGTAAGGCACCACTCGC
>NC_090610.1:15273549-15286720 GCF_004359215.1 Bremia lactucae
ATTAATGATCTAGTGCTACTCTCTACGGTAAACTTACCTAAGCGATTAGTCACTAATGTGGGTAGCAGTAAACTACTACCCAAGTTCATTGGTCCTTTCCGTGTACTGCATCGCAGAGGCAATGCGTACACAATAGAATTGCCACGTAGGATGCGAACGCATCCTACGTTTTACGTTGGTCGGCTCCGCCCGTACCATCAGTACGCGGCTTCTTCCGAGGACGGATTTGACCACCCTTTTCAAGAATCCCCAAAAGATTCTTGTGATCGCGAACCAGATTCTCATGTTGAACCTGAAGTTTCTCATGCCGGTTCCGAATATCCTCGAAACTACGATGAGCTGACGACAGTTCATCGCGAACAGCATGATACTTCCGCTCGTACTCCAACATGGAGTACGCACTCTTCGAACGGTCTTCCAATCGCTCAATATGGTGAGCCTGCACCTTCTGCTCCAACGAGCGGCGCTTGCCGCGCTCGTGGTCAAGTCCCTCCTCCAAATCATGGAGGAGGTGATTGATTTTGTCGATCCTCGACATTAGATCCGACACACGGTTCGGATCTTATTTTCCCTCCTCCACCACAACCATTGGTGGATTTCCACGGTGATCAACGTTTCCTTGTGGAACGTATCCAGAACCACCGTGATATGAAGGGGAAGCGAACGAGTTATCTTGTTTGCTGGCGTGGTTATACACCTTCACATGACAGCTGGGAGCCTCGTTCTCAGCTGGTTGCTGACGTTAAGGGACTCGTCCGTCAGTATGACGAGACCCATCCGATTGTTCAGAAGGCCCATCAGAATACACGCGCCCCTGGCGCCTGAAAATCGATTGCAAAATGTCAATCGCATCGCGCATCTCAATAGAGATGCGAGCCCTCCCCCAGGGCGAAGAAAGGGAATAGAGATCCCCTTTTACCCTCTTCGAGTTTTCTACACAACACGGACAGGGATCACCCCACGTGAGGCATGGAAGCCCAGCCTCACGTGACAACCGATGCAATTTATACTTTGCACCGGTTGGAGTTCTTTTCTCAAACTTGACGTTATTCGGGTTAAGTTTTTGAAGCCAGGTTTCGCGTCCAATGTCTTTGACATTGCGAATGAACGCGCTCCAGGCTTGCATAAGCGAGACTTTTTCTCGCTTATTGTTGCCACTAAACCATCGATGCTTTAGAAAAGCATCGAGATAGAAATCTTCCTCAGCGCGAAAGTTCTTCGCGCTGGGATCAAGGCCATGTAGCTTTGTCGCAATAAATAAAGGATATTTATTGTGAGGAGTAGTTTCTTTAGACAAGCTATTGATTAGCCGTTCTGGCAAAAGCCACGGCTTTTTTTCAGGAGCGAGATGAGACATTTTATTGTCTTCACTCCCCTGAGTGGTAACCACTGAAGCAGGGGTACCACAAGACCTTTTCTTACGATGGCTTACGCCATCGTCATCACCTTGCACATAAACACGTGCAGGTGACCGTACGGGAGACGGAACGGGCGATGAGGGATCATCCTCATCGTCGGATCCAAATAGACTATTAACTCATCTATCAGAATGAGCCCTCTCATTCGAAGGCTCATAGTCAGCCACCTGACGTCTATCAGGCGACTGTTCTATTCTCCCCGAGTCGGACGAAATGGCCGACTCGCGTTCGTAGTCGACCTCCAAAGAGAGGTCGTATTCGCGTGGTGAATCACCACGTGCACTCGCAACATCTAGTGTTGTGCGAGTGGAAGATACTACGGCAGACGTTCCATCTGCCACAAGAGATAACAGGCGTCACCCGCGGCTGCACGAACCGCAGCCAAAGGCGCAGCACTATCAACACCCCGCATGGGTTGATCCTTCATGCGATGGAATTTAAAATGATGGATCTGACCAATCAACATCGTTTTAAAAATTAAGTGGTCACATAGCGACCACTCCATCCAATGACAGTCAGAGTGATTGTCGTTTAAGGGAGGGGCGATGTAACGGGGTGTATCGTTACTTGAAATTAACACTTAAAGTTTGTTAATTAATATATTATCGAAAAGGTAGATAAGATTTGGAGGATATTACTTTATATAGTAATATTCTGAATTCTTATCCATTAATAGGTATAGACCATTTATACCTATTTATTCCGCAGACAAATCAGCTGTAGGAGTAATCAAAGAGAGAGTTACAGATAAGATAGAGATAAGAATTCACGTTGCATGTTTAGTATTAGATTATAATTAAGTTAGCATTTACAAAGATAGAACAAGAGACACTTAATTATATTTAATACAGTTTTCATTTTACCCTCTTAAAGCTAGTTGCCTTAAGAGAAGTCTTCCTCTGCACGTACTAGTGTACGTGAAATAACATGAGGCATCACTCGCAACTGAAGCAGTGCGAAGTGGACTTGTACTGAAACAGTACAAGTCGTAGTGCCCCGTTATACCGTTACAGTGCTAGCGAAAGGTGCCCGTTACATTGCGCACTAACACGGAAACACAAAGGCGCGGCGTAAGTCTGCAAGGAAAACAATCCAATATAGTGTATAGAAAGCTGACTTCTGAAGTGCCCTAAAGTGAGCACAAATTACGCAGAGATCCTATAATATGAAGGTTATTCCGTCGTAAATTTAAGAAAACCGCGAGACTAAATTGGCCATGATAAAGTCAAAGTTTAAACAAAAACTGCCGTTGCGTTGCATGAGCTCAACAGCCAAGGACCTGCCGCGCGGGTGGAAAGAGGTGCAGAGCAAAAGCCGTCCTGGAAAGTTTTACTTTTTGCATATCAAGAGCGGCGAGAAGACCTGGAAGCTTTCGCACGTTCATGCCAAAGAACGCGAGATTCGGCATCGTGGGTCGTCTGACCCCAAGAAGCGGGGCTTAATTGATAGCTCCGTCGGTCCAAAGAGCCTTCAGGTGCTTTTGTTAATTGTGGAGCACAGGGTATTGAGAATTACATAAATAATTGCGAAAATGTGGTGCTTGATATATTGCACTGCAGGCGCTGCACATACTCGTGAAGCATGCAGGGTCTCGAAGACCATCGTCCTGGCGGCAGGAAAGTATCACTCGAAGCAAAGCGGTAGCAAAGGCCAAGGCGGGTGGCATTCGAGACAAACTTCAAGCTTGTGCGGAGGCTCATTCTGATGTACACTAGAACAACGTCTTTTTTTCACCATGGAGGTTAACACGGGTTTGATACTTTTAAACTATAGAGATCATCTGAGGCACTGCGCGAGCTTTTTGAGCAAATTGCCAGAGAAGAGAGCGATTGCAGCAGGTGCGATACTTTTTAATCTCAGTGGCATGCTTTTGTAAGCTTACGCGTTTTCGTAAAGTGCAAAGCGAGGTGGCGACCTAGGACCATTCACGCGCGGCAAGATGACGCCCTCCTTTGAAAATGCTGCTTTCGCTCTAAATGTGGGTGGACTTAGTGACTTGGTGGATAGCGACAGTGGTATCCATGTCATCCTCCGTATCGCATAACGACCTTTTCAAAAGATCTCGTTGTGTAGATTAAAGTTGATGATGCTGCCGCCTGCATCGACACAAATTGGTTACATACAACTCCAAGAAAACGTTGAGGCATAAGCGCGGCTCAAGTAATGCCACGAGGCCAAAGGATGGTACCATGCAATGACAAGTGGGTCATGACGCGATTGTGTAAATTCTCTACAGGATAACATTCTAAGCACCACTAATGTCAGAAGACTTTTATAGCACAAAGACCTTGGCGAAAATAGTTTCTTCTTCCTGTGCTTTGGATTCGTCGTTTGCTTTTGAGAAAAGTGCATGACAGGGCTGAAAAGTCAATGCGGCTTTGCCCTTTACCTTCCGCTTAAGCTGCTTGTCGAATATGCTCTTGTAAGTAATATCCATGCTCTCACGAACGTCCACAAGTTGGTGACGCAGTTTTTCTTCAAACATCCGAGCTTTTAAAGCAACATCAGCATTGAAGTGGCGTTTCATCGTGTGCAGCTCCCACAATGAACTCTGCAGGGCGTTGCTATTGACCGGGTCTGTCGCATCGTTATTAAACGGATCGTGGCCATCCTTATGTGCCAACTCAGTCTTGTTATCAATAAGTTTATTAGCCGCGGCATCGACAGCAGAATTGCTTGATAATTCCTGGCGGCGTTTTGCTGCCTTTTCCGCGGCAGTGAACGCACCGGTACGGTGAATAAGCTGTAGACACTCCTTATGACGCAAAATCAAGTTGTAGACCATGGGTATGATGAATAGGATGACTCCAGGCTCGGCTGTCAGCGCCCCGCGGGACAATCGCTTAGCAAATGCCGCAATCGTGTATGCTGGCAAGTGCGTGGACGACAGAAAGAGATTCAGCAACTCAAAGAAGCGATTGCGCTGCTTGGCAGAATACAGAAACCGATTGTCCAGCAGCGCGTACAGCCTATTGTAGAAATCGGGCGAGTCAAAATTGTAGTCTTGAATGAGGATGAACAGACTATTAAGCGCCAATAAACTTGTGACACCTCCTATGCTATAAGAGTCCGTTAAAAAGTCTGCCAAAAGCAGCGGATTTACAAGGTGCGGAATGACTTCATCCGGAAGCTTTGCCAATACTTTCTTGTACAGCTTTTCTGGTAATTTATGGCGAAGTACAGCAATCCACGCCAGACTAAAAGCATTTCGATGCTGCTTGATGTTATAAAGGCCCTTTGCTTTTGACGCTTTTTTCGCATCCAGATCTGGTCCAGCCTTTCGTTTTTCGCCAGAAGCCGCAGTAGTTTCCAATATTTCATCATCACTCTCTTCATCACTGCTCACCTGGTCTTGCTCAAGCAAGTTTGAGTCTTTGGGGACCACTAGAAATGACGAGATATCCTCCGGATCATGCGGCATATTTACCATATCAAGCATCCGCAACGCATTAGCAACGAGCACTAATTCCGTTTCCTTGTCGTTCTGGCTGTCCAAAATTTGCGCCAGGTTTTTCAACTACTTTACAAAATAGCCCCATCATTATACAATTTAGTATACTGGTGTTACAACAATTTTTTTAAGCAAGTAGCCATACCATAAAGTACTGGACGTCCATGTAGGCGCCGATGTACTCGCCTTTAAGCACACTAGTCAACTCACCCGTGAGTCTCTCGGTATTGGCCAGCTCGTGCACTACGCGATGAAACGTTTCATTGCCAAAAGTTGGACCACTACATCCTCGAATATCTCCTTCACGAGGGACAAATTCCATTAGACTACGAAGCGCTCCGACGCGTAGATTGCTATCTGCCTCAGCGTTACCCAGCCAGTGCAGCATCTCTTGAATGTAACTCACATAAATGTCCCAAAGCCAGCGTTGAAATGTATCAATGGCCTCAGAATTCGCACTTTTCGCTTTCTTGGTTGTGTGCTGTTCCGTTTGCTTCGGTCTAAGGTCGCCCTTTTCCAAGAAGAAGAAGAGCACCCGTCGCATGCTTTGCATGGCTGCCTGGGCGACCGCTTTGTCACTATGCTGCAACAATTGCACAATTTTAGGCAGCTCATTAATATGCTTGACATCCTCCTTGATTTTGACCTCCAATTGCTTAACTTCCGTCACGCTTGCCATTATCGCCACAATTACGTATCCGCTCCAAACTGATTGACTGGAAGCCAAAAAGCTAAGCAACATTGACCAATCAAACGAGTTGCCGAGCTCTTCACTAGCGTTATAAGAAAGCACATTATTGAATTCTAATAGTCATTGCGTCGGTACCGCTGTGATGGTACTATGCTGTCATGAAGCGCAGAAGCCGTCAGCGAATATTTACGTCATCAATTTTGTTTGCATTAACGAGGCACTCCGACTGCCCTAAAGAGCGAAAACCTGTCAATTTAAAGATAGCGGATATCATAGATTTTAATTTGACGGCTAGCCATGAAAGTGACAAGGATAGAACTTCAACCTACTTGTCACCACACAACAAATGTTTTCTTTGTTCTTCAATTTCTTATTAAACGAGGCAATTAGGATAAGAAGCTTGCAATTCCAAAAACACTTTTGCTTTTAACTAAAAAAGCAGCAAGTCTTCTGTCTTCTAACCAGCCACGGACAAGTAGCCATTTAGCGCTTTCAAACGATTTGGTACGAATTCGCAGACAGCAATTTTTCAAATCCAAATGTAATTGAGGAACCGTCGTCAACCTTCTGAACAGCTTCCACGATCACGTCGCTATACACGTTGCGCGAAAAGAATGAAACGGAGATAGGAAAAAAAGCATCGACTTTGTTGCCGCGAATCGTGAACTCTAGCGTGCCTGTATTGTTGCTGCATAGGTAAAAGCAATAACTAATGAGCAAACATATAAAAGACAATAAATGTATGCAAGTACGTACGTAGACTTGATCTGGTCTTGATGCCACAACAGTGAGCCTTCAGCTGCATTGTGCTGGTACAGTCCGTCTACATGAGCAACGCTCGGCGCGTCCTGGCCACCAAGTGGGAGGACGACGTTCACATTTTCGAGCACCATATCGCGGTCGAGCGAATACTCGACACTAACATTTATTTGACCATCTCCTTCCTCCTCCGGCCAGCACGTGATATTTAATGGCAACATGGATTCGTCCTGTGTTTTTAAACTCCACCGCAAAAAGGCTACCCTCGTAGTAGGAAAAGGCTTAGACGGATCTCGCAGAGCGAGTACAGATTCACTGTCATAAAGTCGCTTGTCCACTTTCGGATGCGTTTGGAATGTTATGCCATCTGCACCATTTGTACGGAGCTTGAGGCGGCAGCAGCCAGCACTTGGGTCATTCACTGACACGAATAGACTTCCCTTTACTTCCAACTGCTGTAAGGCCCCATCTCGAGTCAGCATAACTGTCATCTTTTCTTCCACGACCGCACCAATTGGATCATGACTGACCGCAGCAATCACCTCGGGCTTTTGCACAGTCTCAACGGCGACACTCATGGGCGGAATTTCCTTTAATCCGTCCTCAGCAGCCATGGCATCCATAAACGACTTTCCGCCTCTTCCAAGACCCACACCTTGACTCTGACTAGAAACTCCTAGCTTCATGCCAGCAGACTTTGACAGTCCTGGCTCCGGACGGCTATTCAACGACGTCGGCGACGTTGCCGCAGGCGATCGAGGACTGTTCATAAAACTGTTGCTGCCACTACGAGGCGATTTAAATGCATTGCTTAGTGAGCTTCCGAACGAACTCGGTGTTCCAAAACCACTGCCGCCAATTCCAGCACGCTCTAACCGCGCTCGCTCGCGCTGCTCTTCTTTAATACGTGCCGTATGGCGCTTCATGTCATCTTTGGCTGCCGCGCGTTTGCTGTCAATAATCATATTGTGCAATTTCTCT
This sequence comes from Bremia lactucae, assembly GCF_004359215.1. Taxonomy (NCBI): domain Eukaryota; phylum Oomycota; class Peronosporomycetes; order Peronosporales; family Peronosporaceae; genus Bremia; species Bremia lactucae. The sequence goes on from NC_090610.1 coordinate 15,280,850, forward strand.
TCGTGGCTTTCCATTTCCATATTAATACGGACTTGTGACACACTGATATTCTCCGAGTGACCACCGGCCGTAATAAGTTCGTCAAAACCAAAGATTAGCTCAAATTGCTTGTCGCCGATCGAAGCTTCGCTTAGTGGCGCACAGATGTCTGGAACGAGCTTGGCCAACAACTGAATCGTGTGAAGATCTTCTACGATATTGCTGGTCTTATTTGTAAGAATCAGCACAAAAAAGCTTTCCAAAGGCTGATATACATAGCGCACACTTTCCGTGTCAATGAATGTGTGCTCACGCGAGCCACTTGACAAGAGCTTTGGAAATGCTGCTAAAAGGCCCTGAAATAGTTGCAACAGACGCGAGTTTAGCGACACTACTTCTTAAACATTTCAAGATTTGTTTACTCCTACCTCCAGACGAATTCGGGTGATCTCAACAAATTGGCGGGCGACAAGGACTGCAGGCGCGTGACAGGTAAGCAGACAATGCATTGTTAGTCATGAGCGCAAATTATATTCAAGCACTCGAGGATATGCAATTCGTACCTTTGCCATTTCTGGTCAGCAACGAGGCCGAGAGCACCACCTGTGCAGAGGCAAAACATCTTCGTTATGGCACGGCACAAACAAAATCGGACGCAGGCAGCATAAAAGACTTCGACGATGCGATATCATTGTTTCAAGATGCTCCGTCGAGATTTTATGTGACCTCTACTCACCATTTTAAAGCAAGAATCCTAATTAACTGCGGCCCTCTGTACGTGGAGCTTTGCAAGAGACACGTATTTTAAACCAATGAAATGTCCCGCAAACTGCTCAATTCTCAACATGCACCGCGATAAACTGTCATAATGTAATCGTGTCTAAATTTTGCAAAATTAGGTACCTCGTGGCTGATTTCACGAAATTATGCTGATTTGCGTGAATCTTTTTAAGACCCACATTCAATTGACCGATTTGTATGTTGAACTCCTTTGAAAGCAAAGACCTGCGCGTACGCCAAAGCATTCTATACACTGTGGGCCTCATCTGCAAAAATGATGGTAAAACCTTCGAGCTTCCTAATTCTGCCAACTAAACACTTGTTTCTACGTAGCTCAAAAGCAGCGGCATGGGCACCAAGCACGAACCAAACCTGTCATGTCCAAGGAAGCCATGGCGCTCATTGCTGACCTCGTCTATAAACAGTCTGAAGGTTGTGATACCCATATTTGCGAAAAGCTAATTCAATTAAATTTCCCACCGTCTATAGTGATGGCGACAGACCTGCAGTTCTTTGCTCGTCACGCGAATCGGAAGCTAATAAAGCCAGAGGACGTTTCGCTCCTAGCGCGAAAACAACCAAACTTGGCGAGTAGCCTTTACAAAAAATTGATCAGTTTGGCAGGATTCATCTAATGTTAACGGCAACTGTTGCCATGTGATACTGTCCAGTCGAACTTATTGCTTAAATATCACCGAGAGAATTTAAATTCGAGGGCCACGGTGACTCCAGGTTCCAGAAAAGATGCAGGAAAGGTGCAGACCTTACTAAAGTCCAAATACTGCACACCTGACTAATTGCGCTTCTCTAGAAGCATCGAGGATGAAATGTTACCACCAGAACAGCTACGCTATTTTGTGTTGTGTCGAAATCTTCGAAGTCTGTGGACGTCTGAATAATTGGTTTTGCAAGCAAAACTTTATCGCAGGTTCCTTTTAAAAAGCTGTTTTTTAGTTTACGTCTTTCTATGTAACTTAGTCTTAAGAAATATGTTAGATCTTTAGGCTTATAACGAATCCTTTGTGCGCAGCTTTCGAGGGCCTACTGACTGCTCGAGCTCAAATTACTTCAGCTATTATTTAAGCCTTTAATTAGCCAATAGAAAACTTCTCTATACAGCTCAACCTCGAGACGAGCAATTTGTCTTGCAATGCCTTGAGAGCCGACCCACCGCTGTAACGGGGCACCATACACTAGTACTGATAAGTACTAGTTAATCTTACACTGATTACTGTTTAAGTGAGGGGCCTTGTAACGGGGTGTTTCGTTACATGAAATTAACACTTGAAGGTATTAATTAATATATTATCTACAAGGTAGATGATATTTTGGGAGTATTTCTTTACATAGTTAGATTCGAAAAGCTTCTTCATTGGTAGATATGAACCTTTTTATCTACTTGCTCCGCGGTCCTGTCAGTACTGGACGCGCGCAAAGAGAGAGACATATAAGACTATATTACATGTTTTTAATTAGTAAAAATTAAGTGAATAGAAAAAAGATAAAAACAGAAGAATTTAATTATAATTAATACAGTTTACTTTTTGCCCTCTTTAAAGCAATTTTTTTTACTGAGAGGCTTCCTCTGCACGTACTAGTGTACGTGAAGCCACGTGTGGCGCCAATTACACTGAAGCAGTGCAAAGTGGACTTGTACTGAAGCAGTACAAGTCGGCAGTGCCGCGTTACACCTAGTAGCACTTTGTAATTTGTTCAAGGACCACAGTGCTATCATCTAACATGGAAATGTCAGATGACAATGGAGATACCCATCACGTTTCGCGTGATAGCTACTCCTTTTCAAGTGACATAGAAAGGAGTGCGGTCGGACGAATGAGTTCGACCGTAGGGAATGATGCCATCCTGGCCATGCTGTCCGTTTGGACAGAAATACCCTCCATTCAGACATCGCTAAGTTCATATAACATGAACTTGACGAGGCGAAGGAGAAAGTAGCCTTGCTTAATCAGCAAGGCTCTCAACGGGCAGAACTGTTGAGGTTACAGCAGGTACAGTCCCCTGTACCTGGGATGACGCACACGCGTCGTCCCATACCTTAAAGATCGACATCTCTAAGTGTAGGGGAGTCGAAGAAGACTCCCTCATAAGATGGTTTGTCGAGTTGGACAAGGCCATAAAGGCTCGTCACATCGTCGACGAGCAAATGCAAGTCGCATTTGCTCATTCAAACTTGGCAGGTCGTGCCAAAACTTGGGTACTAGGCCTTAAGTTGCGCGACCCATATGTCTTTAGGTCGCTAGGAACTTTTAAAGCCCGGCTCAACCAGACGTTTGAACCGCCTAGGGCTGAGTTCAGAGCTCGATCAGAGCTTCTGAAACTCAAGCAAGGCAAGCGTGAAGTTCACGCTTATGCCCAGCACATACGACTATTAGCGAGTTGTACCCAGTTCCTGAACACACGTTGATTACGGTGTTTATGCAAGGTCTTACGGATGGTCCCAAAAGACCCACCTGTTTCGCTTGGGACTGGATACGCTTGAAGAAGAATATCCGTTGCGGAACAGGAGGAATTTAGCTTGAGACAGGCTCAAGCTAATTCGTCATCATATCGTCCTCCAAGACGACACGAACTGGGAGGTCCAGAACCCATGGACCTTTCTTACGTCGAAAGCGAGAGACCTCGCTTTTCGAGCAATAAGCGATCGCAGAAATGCCATCGCTGCCAAAAGTTAGGTCACTACGCTCAAGAGTGTAGTGCCCACGCCCAGTACCAAGGGGTACTGAACGTATTTAAAGACCTAATGCCAAAAACGGCGACTGGCACGGGTCCGACGTTGTTCAAATCGCAACAAAGAGGCGGACAGCAAAAATATGGTCGGAGTCAGTTGGGATGCAACGTCCTACTGATCCAGCAACATCAACAGAATTTGCAAACCTCTTGACGAAAATTGATTCATACACACAATCATTTTGTGTCTCTGCACCTGGCGATGAGGTATGCCTCATCACCTTGACGTTAAAATGACAATTAAGTTGTCACTTAGAGCCTTGTGGACTGCGGGGCGTCGAATAGCTATATTCGTCGCCAGTCGCTAGAGGGTCGTAGACTCAATTGTGTTGAGCGCGACATCATTACACGTTAAAAGATTTACAGTATGATGATGATTTCATCGTACTGGACTGATGTCGTCCTAGGTTTACCTTAGCTCATAAAATATGAGCCAAGAATCAGCTGGCAGCATCGGTCCGTAAAGATACCTGCCACTTGTTCATCAGATGGCCATCTGATGAACGTCTTGGAGCGTCCACAAGCGTGTGGATGTACTACGAGTGAGGCGATGGCCTCACTTGTGGTACGGTCGTTTGTACGACTGCACAAGATCACAGTGTGAATACTAATCACACTGTGGAGTCAGCTGGCGGCGGCTGTGTTAATGCACAGGCCGCGCCAAAGGTCAACCACTCGAACAAGTCGAGTGGATTGAGACATGAATGTACACCTGGCGGGCGACATTCAAGGAGTATACCGGTTGCCCCAAAGGGACAACACGATGATCCTAGGTCGAGTAGACAGTCGACCGTAGAGGACCTGACTGTGATAGCGCAATCACAGTCGGAAGACGTTGTGGGAATAAGTCCCCACGTACTTGAGGAGAAATCTTCTTAAATAGTTGAAGTTACTAGACTTCAAGATCCCGAGGGATTGATCCCTCGGCAGCCTGTGGGTAAATCTCAGGAAGAAACCGAGACATTGTATGTCTTGATTAATGACGGATTAAGAGTAGGCGCTTATACTCTTGATCTGTATGGGCCTCCGAAGTTAACTTCGGAGATAACTCAATGACCAACCCTAGAACCTAAGCGGTTCTTGAAAGATCTGCATGGTGGTAAAATGAAGCAGATCTGCGTACTCGTCGCATAGGACGATTATGTAACCGACAATTGGTCAGCGGTAATTTTTGCAGAGAACGAATGGGTTCTCAGCAGCTCATCGTTGGACGAAAGTGTCCTCGATGCGAAGACTCGGATTGAGAGAGATACTACTCAATCCTGGGAGTCACTCATAACAAATCCTTTATACAAGGATTTTTTGAAATTCAGGGATGTATTCCCTGAAGCAGTTCCATGCGAGTTGCCAAAATAAAGGCACTCGACATGAGATCGAGCTCAAACAGGGCTCGAAGTACTGTGTCATGAAGCAGTGGCCACTGCCTCGTTAACAAGTACTTGCGATCGATAGATCTTTAACGATCGATTAAATGCGGGCCATGTGAGAGAGTTAGCCTCCCCAAATAGCTCTCCGACCTTCTTTGTGCATAAGGCCAGGAGGGTCGCGGATGGTGCACGTATTTAATGAACTGAATGCTGCAGTGGTACCGGCTCAAACGCTGATACCTAGAAACGACGTAATCATAGATGGTATCCCTAAAATTACCATCGTTTTGTTTATGGATCTGATGGATGGATTTTATCAGATCCCTATGCGTGAACAGGACATCCCGCACACAACAGTGAGCACTTCCAGTGGGATGCTCTGAAATGGCTAGTTATGCCACAAGGGCTTAGTAACGCCCCTGCAACATTCAACAGGTGCGTAACGAATCTGCACCGATTTTTTTACGATCTTTCCGTCCATAGCCCGGCTATGGACGGAAAGACGGACGTGAAAGCTCATAAACCTCACGTTCGTCAGGTTCTTGCACTTATGCGAAAGCATAAGTTGTATGCAAATCTCAAGAAGTGTATGTTTGCTGCAAGCGAAATACCACTTCTTGGATGCATCGTCGGTAAACACGGTGTGCGGCCTAATTCCAAAAACTACCAAGGCTATTACCGACTGGCCAATCCCAGTCGATGTCAAGGTACTTAAAAGTTCCTTGGGCTAGCGGCGTTCTTGCACATGTACTCACGCAATTATGCCGAGATGACAGTTCATCTCTCTCGTCTCTTGAAAAAATACGAGAAATGGTTATGAAACGCTGGTCGTCAACATTCCTTTGAAGGTATCAAGCAAAGCTTGATGCAAACGCCCATCTTGTCAATTGTAGATCAAGTCAGACCATTCCATGTGGTCTGTGACGCCAGCGATTTCGCAATCGGCTGTGCGTCAATGCAATACGATACGGACGGCGCGGAGCGCGTCGTCTGTTAC
>NC_090610.1:15286820-15304705 GCF_004359215.1 Bremia lactucae
GCGTCGTCCCAAAACCTTAAAGATTGACATATCTAAGTATAGGGGGTCGTAGAAGACTCCCTCTCACGATGGTTTGTCGTGTTGGAAGATGCCATAAGGGCTCGTCACATCGTCGACGAGCAAATGCAAGTTGCATTTGCTCAGTCAAACCTGGCAGGTCGTGCCAAAACTTGGGCATATGCCTCAAGTTGGTGACCCGTACATATTTGGCTAGCTAGAGGATTTTCAATCCTGGCTCCAACAGAAGTTTAAGCTGCCCAGGGCTGAGTTAAAAGCTCGATCAGAGCTTCTGAAATTTAAGCAAGGCAAGCGTAATGTTCAAGCTTACGCCCAGCGTGTACGACTATTAACGAATTGTACCATGAACAATCCAATTTATGAACACACGTTGATTAAGGTAATCATGGAAGGTCTTACGGATGGTCCCGTGAAGACCCATTTGTTCCGCTGAAACTGGATACGCTTGAAGAAGCATTATCCATTTTTAAGATTTTGATGCAAGTTTATTAGCAAGGTGTATGCGGAACAGGAGGACATTAGCTTGAGACAGGCTCAAACTAGTTTGTCATCGTATCGTCCTCCGTGACGACAAGAGCTTGGAGGTCCAGAACCTATGGACCTCGCTTTCGAACAGTAAGCGATTGCAGAGATGCAATCAATGTCAAAAGTTAGGTCACTGCGGTCATGATAGAAAGTGCCCCACGCCCAGTACCGCTTATGGACTGAATTTTAAAAGGGTAACGGTCGCGGGTCCGGCGTCGTTGCGAAATCGCAACAGCGAGGCGGACCACAAAAAAACGGTTGGGTCAGTAAGAGCGCATCGCCCTACTGATTCAGCAACCTCAAGAGAATTTGCAAATCTCTTGACATAAGTTGCTCCAGACACATAATCATTATTTGTCTCTGCACCTGGTGCTGAGGTATACCTCATCACCTTGAAGTAGAAAGTGACAAATGATTTGTCACTTAGGGCCCTAGTGGACTGTGGAGCGTCGAATACTTTATTCGTCTCCAGTCGCTAGAGGGTCGTAAGCTCAAATATCTTGAGCGCGACATCCCTCCAACGACAGGCGCGTCGATAATAGTGATGAAACCCGTAGTGAGATTTCACTACCGTTAAGATTAACAGCTTGATGATGTTTTCATCGTACTGGATTTGGATGACAGACTTGATGTCATCCTAGGTTTACCTTGGCTCAGAAAGTATGAGCCAATAATCAACTGGCAGTCTCGATCCGTAAAGATGCCTGCCACTTGTTCATCAGATGGCCTTCTGATGAACGTGTTGGCGCGTCCACAAGCGTGTGGATCACTACGGCTGAATGCGATGGCCTCACTTGTGAAATGGTCGTTAGTACGACTGCACAAGATCACAGTGTGATTACTAATCACAGTGTGGAGTCAGCTGCCGGCGGCTGTGCGAATGCACAGGCAGTGCTGAAGGTCCACCACCCGAATAAGTCGAGTGGATTGAGACATGAATGTACACCTGGCGGGCGACATTCAAGGAGTATACCGGTTGCCCCAAAGGGACAACACGATGATCCTAGGTCGAGTAGACAGTCGACCGTAGAGGACCTGACTGTGATAGCGCAATCACAGTCGGAAGACGTTGTGGGAATAAGTCCCCACGTACTTGAGGAGAAATCTTCTTAAATAGTTGAAGTTACTAGACTTCAAGATCCCGAGGGATTGATCCCTCGGCAGCCTGTGGGTAAATCTCAGGAAGAAACCGAGACATTGTATGTCTTGATTAATGACGGATTAAGAGTAGGCGCTTATACTCTTGATCTGTATGGGCCTCCGAAGTTAACTTCGGAGATAACTCAATGACCAACCCTAGAACCTAAGCGGTTCTTGAAAGATCTGCATGGTGGTAAAATGAAGCAGATCTGCGTACTCGTCGCATAGGACGATTATGTAACCGACAATTGGTCAGCGGTAATTTTTGCAGAGAACGAATGGGTTCTCAGCAGCTCATCGTTGGACGAAAGTGTCCTCGATGCGAAGACTCGGATTGAGAGATATACTACTCAATCCTGGGAGTCACTCATAACAAATCCTTTATACAAGGATTTTTTGAAATTCAGGGATGTATTCCCTGAAGCAGTTCCATGCGAGTTGCCAAAATAAAGGCACTCGACATGAGATCGAGCTCAAACAGGGCTCGAAGTACTGTGTCATGAAGCAGTGGCCACTGCCTCGTTAAAAGTACTTGCGATCGATAGATCTTTAACGATCGATTAAATGCGGGCCATGTGAGAGAGTTAGCCTCCCCAAATAGCTCTCCGACCTTCTTTGTGCATAAGGCCAGGAGGGTCGCGGATGGTGCACGTATTTAATGAACTGAATGCTGCAGTGGTACCGGCTCAAACGCTGATACCTAGAAACGACGTAATCATAGATGGTATCCCTAAAATTACCATCGTTTTGTTTATGGATCTGATGGATGGATTTTATCAGATCCCTATGCGTGAACAGGACATCCCGCACACAACAGTGAGCACTTCCAGTGGGATGCTCTGAAATGGCTAGTTATGCCACAAGGGCTTAGTAACGCCCCTGCAACATTCAACAGGTGCGTAACGAATCTGCACCGATTTTTTTACGATCTTTCCGTCCATAGCCCGGCTATGGACGGAAAGACGGACGTGAAAGCTCATAAACCTCACGTTCGTCAGGTTCTTGCACTTATGCGAAAGCATAAGTTGTATGCAAATCTCAAGAAGTGTATGTTTGCTGCAAGCGAAATACCACTTCTTGGATGCATCGTCGGTAAACACGGTGTGCGGCCTAATTCCAAAAACTACCAAGGCTATTACCGACTGGCCAATCCCAGTCGATGTCAAGGTACTTAAAAGTTCCTTGGGCTAGCGGCGTTCTTGCACATGTACTCACGCAATTATGCCGAGATGACAGTTCATCTCTCTCGTCTCTTGAAAAAATACGAGAAATGGTTATGAAACGCTGGTCGTCAACATTCCTTTGAAGGTATCAAGCAAAGCTTGATGCAAACGCCCATCTTGTCGATTGTAGATCAAGTCAGACCATTCCATGTGGTCTGTGACGCCAGCGATTTCGCAATCGGCTGTGCGTTAATGCAATACGATACGGACGGCGCGGAGCGCGTCGTCTGTTACCAATCGCGTCAGCTGCAACCAGCTGAACGCAATTACCCAGTGCATGACAAGGAACTCCTTGCCACGAAATATGCACTGGCTAAAAATTAAGGCTTTCTTTTTAGAGATAGACCATTTATCGTATATATGGAACATGAGTCATCACGCAGGCCGTAAACAGCCTACACTTCTCGCAACGAATGGCGCGGTGGCTATCCTTCTTCGCGAAGTATAATTTCTCCGTGAAATATAAACCAGTTCGACTTAATGTCGTCGCTGATGCGTTATCACGCCGACCCGACTTCGAGCCGGCTGCGCACTTCAACAGTGGAAATAATCCCACTGTTGCATCACTCATATAACAAGTGTTTCGTCGTCAAATTTGTTTAATGACATAAAGAAAGCCTACGCAGAAGATAAAGACCTTCTGCATTTAATTGATCATCTGATAAATCCATCCGATAAAAAAATCTTTAAAGATTTACTGGCTTTATATTGATCGTCATCCGATGGATACACAACATGCAATGGCTTACCAAACTGTAAAGCAGTTCCCGGCGACAGTCCTCGTGTCGTCGTCCCAACTCATAATGATGTGCGGTTGCACATCATATATAAGTGTCACGATGCACCAACAAGTGGGCATCGTGAGCGCGAAAAAACTTTTCTCACAGTAAGTCGCGACTTGAACTGAGCCCGCCAGTATCAGTTCGTGCGCAAGTACATTCGTGCTTGCGAGGTATGTCAACGGTTGAAGCCTAGCCCTTCATTCCATGAAACTCTTCAATCTCAACCAATTCCGGCAGAGTGTTGGCAGTCCGTTTTTATGGACTTCGTCTTCGGATTTCCCGAAGACGACCACAAAAACAATGGAATCCTTGTTTTTGTAGACAGACAGCAAGATGGTATACCTTGCTGCGGTACCAGAGTCGATTACGGCTCCGGGTTGTGCCCGTGTCTTTATCGACACGGTATTTAAACTCCATGGGTTACCCCGTGAATGGGTCTCGGATAGAGATTCACGATTCACGGCGGAGTTTTGGCAATCCGTGTTCCGTTCTCTCGGAACACGGCTGACTATGTCAACATCCGACCACTCAGAAACGGAAGGTTAAACAGAACGCGTAAATTGCGTCCTCGAAGAGATCTTTGAGGTTACTTTCAATCGTATCCGAATTGGAGCCAGATCTTACCGATGGTCGAATTCGCCATCAATAATTCGGTGCATGCGTCTACAGCGCATACACCGTTCTTCGGAAATGGCTTACGCCATCCACGCATACCCACCCAATTAGAGGGATTCCTTAGCTTATAGGGGGTGGACTCGCACGAGCAAAGCCATTTCTGGCTCATGCTCATCAAGCGTCGAACGTACCAACAACGCGAATGATGTTAATGTCGAAGCAATCGACATTGAAGATGAGAAAGATTTCATGACAGTGCGCACAAAGCGCACTGGAAAAGACGAAATAAACGATTCCGCAAGGAAATTTCTGCTGACTCGGGAATCAGTTATTGCCACTTGGTTTTACGAGCCCCTGCAACCCTTGAGCTGAGGATTCATTCAGCTTCAATAGCTGGTACGACCTCCTGAGTTGTTAAACCCATTAGTTCAATAGAACGAATAGACTCTTTGAGCTATCAGTCTTCATCTGACTAAAGGAGCGATGTAGCTCCGCTACACCTGGCAGCATTCCTAGTCAATCTACGCGTGAGTCCTTATACGACGAAGCCTTTACTGAAATGATAACGTTTCCAGAATTTTCAGAAAAGCAACGCACAGCGTATGAAAAGCGCAACACTTTGTTTGGGCTGGATCATATCGAGCTTATTATGTCCCAGGGACCAGAGGTCCTGCATGCAAGGCTTGAAGCCTTCATTTGATTTGAATTCTTCCTGATCGGACAAGTTCAAGATCACCTTGCGGCATCTATGCCAACTCGGTACATCTCTGTACCTAGTTCAGAGCTAAGACTCGCCCTCTAGTTGTCAATCTGAAGACAATTTAGGGAAAAGAGGGAGAAAACCTCCCTTTTTGGATTAAGCAGATGGAGACGTCCATTGGCTCCGCCTTGTTCTTAACAGAACGACAAAAGGTGGATTTGGCCATTTTCAAGCTCGGGGGTGGAGCGACGGAGTGGGCACTCTCGTGGAGCATGTTCATAAAGGACGCTTTTCCCTCATAAAATTCACTAAAACAGCCAATGGCCAGCATGTTTGCACCGCCTGATCAGGCTTTTCGCATGCGAGCACGGCTCCTAGTGACTCGACAGGGTAAACGTACCCTAGGGGACTATGTCCACGAGTAGAGAACTCGCATTGCATCTTTGCGTCAAGACCCGGTGCAAGAAGCAATTTTAGTAGCAATCTTTGTGGGGGGTCTCAATGAGGGCGTCGCCCAGACGGAATTATTCTGATCTCATCCTGCTGCTTTCGAAGAGGCAGTTGCCATAGCGCTACGCGCTGAGTTCGACTTATAGTCTGCTTACACGCCTTTTTACCGTACAAGCTCTTTGAGCACATGGGTACCGTCTTATATATCGGAACACATGGATCTAAGCCTCGTTGAGGAATCAGAAGAGGCACTTCAACATGTGAAACAGGATAAGAACATCCGAATATTTTATATGTGCGGAAGCATGAAACATTTACGTCCGGCCTGTCCCCTACGCAATACGCGTAAAGCTCGAAAGAGTAACAATTCCGACCTATATCAGAAATATGGTACGGTATGGGAAAATGTCGATACCCAATAGGTTCGGGGCGCCCTACTGGGGGAGCCTTAGGCTCTATTGAACCTCTAGGAGGTGAGAGAGTAAACAGTATGTAGCCTAAATTAGCTCGGTGCGTATGGCACGGGGCGTGAGTACAAGTCTGGCTTGTTAGTCGCTCAAGCGACTGTGAAAGACTTTGATAAGTCATGGTCGATTTTAATTGACTCAGGAGATTCTTGCAATTATTGTAGACGTCTTTCCCTTGAGGGAGATCAACAATATGTTGAGGCGCTTGAAGCGTACGAAAGTGATATTATCACTGTTCGCTTACCGACTGGGACTCGTGTCACTCCTTTTAAACTTCCGTTGAACTAAGGTATAAAGTTACTGGACTTTGATAGTATAAAACGCTGTCTCATCTATGGTTTGGATTCGAGGTATGATCTCATCCTTGGTATGACCTGACTTGAACGCCATGGGCCATGGATCAATTGGAGGTCTAAGACCTTAGGCGCCACGCGGGAGAGTCATGAACCCCATCTTTGCAAGGCAACAAAAGCGCTATTGGCTCAAATCACTGACTGAATCTGTCAGTGTTTTAGACATTGGAATGTCTTAATGTTTAAAACATTAATTCTGAGCCCGACGTAGAAAAAAAAGGTGGAACGTCACGTACTCAGTCGAGTGACACTCGTTTTAATTAACGATTCACTGAATGCTGAAAGCATTGTAGGCCTGAGGCCGAGCCATCAAGGGTGAAATATCCCTGAGCTACGTGAACTGGCACGTCTAAGTCCACCGAGTGTGGTCGGCCAAGATGGAACCATACTGAGTGTCAGTAGTGACACTATTGGCGATTTTTCAGGTCATTTCGAGTCGAACCCTTCTAATGCGCACCAATCTGTATCCTTTTCAAGGAGACTAGATAATGACCTAGCCATATCAGCGTAATTTTCGCTATATTTGTGTAAATAATTGGCGAGGCCCAACCACTTACGCGAATCCATTTAATTCGTAGAAATCGGCCAATCTACTATGGCGCGGGATCCGCTTTAAGGGCTCGCTTCCCAATGAAACCCTAAGAAAATAATTTCTTCTGCTCCAAAAATGCATTTAAAGATGCATTGGCATACAATTTATTTGTTTGCGCATACAATTAAGCACTGCTCGCAAATATATAGTTTTCCACCTCCGACCGACCCTGCTCCGCACGACTATGAACAAAAATGTTATAAAAAAGTATGTGCGTAACCTCGATGAGGGCGGAATAATTGCATCAAGACGATCAATTTTTGTCGGAGCGTTAGAAATCCCTTGTGGCATAACCAATCACTCCCGTAGCATACCGATTGAAGTGCTACTTGCTGTAAGCGGGATATCGCTAGCTCGCATGAGCAGTTGTTAATAACCATCGACAAAGTCAAGTGCACTGTACAATGTACATCCCACCATATTGATCTGAAGATTATCCTTTCTAGGAATGGGGTGCTGGTGTAGTGGCAGCACAAAGCTTATTATAAGCATGTACAATGCGCCAAGTTACCTTTTCTTTTTTGCACAAAATGTCGGTGTCGAATGGAGAAATTTCTTGCTCGTACCATTCCATCCTCGAGCTTAGCACGAAAGAAATCGTCAGTGACATCATACTATTCCTTTGGTAAAGGCCACTGTCGTGTGACCAGTATTTGGTTCCAGGAATCAAGTCAATTTCATGACGGACACCTCTATCGGGGGATAAAAATAGATGGTGGATTGGTAAACGAAATGTCTACTGATGAGTTCGGGCGAGCCTTAAAGGCTGGCGGCTTATCTGAGATGGTGGTCATTCGACTAACGATTAAGTTAAACTAGTCGGCACTTCTGGATGAAGCTGTCCTGGAGGAAACAAAAGCTGCGCTTAGTGCGGGGAGTGGACCATCGAGCCTTAAAATTTTTACAAATCCATTTTATTCTTGATAAAGGAATTCCAGGATGTGGTATGTAGTTCTAAAAGAGCATTTAACGAAGAAATTGCCGCAGGGCTAACTTCTCCCTCGATATTACCGATTACACCATTTACAAGCGTATGCAATTGCTCGCTCTGTCACTTTGTGAAGACATAGACGCTTCGCGTCTCCCTGTCTTGAGTTGAGATAATATGCCTCTAAGAGGCCGGGAAATTTACGTCCCCAAATGTTCTAGCCTGTATTGGCTCTATACCAGAGCTAGTTTCTAATATGGCATCTGACAAGGAGTTAGGCAACTTAACTTCCTTGTCCAGCGACCGTTTACGTGTCACTTCACGTTGACTAGCACGAGCATAATGCTTTTCCAGCAGTTAAAGTTATTCTTGGCCATGCCCCGATTTCGACAAAAGAGGATGGGCTTACAATTAAAACATTGTCGACTCTTCAATTTGCGTCGCATAGATCGAATCCCGATCAGAAGAGTATAAACAGGCTCGGGCTTGCTCACGTCAAGAAACAACAGCCTAGGACGGTCGCCAAGCCGCCACTTAGCCCTCCCTTCCCCTCTTGAAGCGGTGTGGGACATTCTCGTAAGACTGGGGACACAACGCGCCAAAAAACTGTCCTCTATCAACTATGGCTGGAGGTGGGATCGGCAACCATGAGCACAGCCACATCGTGGCGCGGGTACCAGCCAGGGCGGTATCACTAACCTGGGGTCGCCTCAGCCAGCAACGCAACAGCCCGGGTTCCCTCCGAACAAGATGCGAAAGTTGCAGCGCTTCCTCGGCAAATAGCCAATGGTCATGACTCAAGATACTGCTGGGCGTGCCGCCTACCAGTCCGCACCTACTCCCGCGATAGAGATGTCTACTGCCCTTACAGCAGAGATGCGGGGGGGGGGGAGGGCTTCCAGTCCCGGACAAGTGGACGCGTGGCTGGCTGTTAACCATACGGGAGTTGCTTGCACAAGCATATTCAGCTAACCTGCTCGTGCAGCGGCGCTACCGGTGGAACACACTAGATTCCTTAGGCTTAAGCCTGTTTAAAACAGGCGATTACGGAAATCCCGGGTACTTACTTTAGTGGAAAAAACTCGCTACGACCATCTCCTGAGAGATCATCGGGACCAACTGGGCTTTTACGGAGATTATTCGGTGCCTCACGAGTCAGTTTGAATGGTCGAAAGCGTCTGTTTTTAACCAGTGGGAACGGTTGGACCAGAACGGCACGCACACAGGGGAAGATGAGATCAACGATAAATTATAGCAAGATTTTTTTTAGTATCTAAAGGGAAGCAAATATTGACAATGGTTAGCTAAGTGGATGCCTTGGCATTAATTCATCTTTAAGGACGTAAAAATGCGAAAAGTTGTATTTAATTTTATTTTGATATATAAATTTTCTAAAGAGAATTAATTATTGATGATAGGGCACTGCCAAACCCAAATTGGCCTTTCAGTGTCGTCTGTGACGCATCAAATTTTGCCATTGGCAGTGCTCTGTTACAAACAGATGTTGATGGGCACGGACGTGTCATTGCGCTCGAGTCTAGACAGCTAAAAGCTGCGGAAAAGAATTGACCAGTTCATGACAACGAGTTACTTGCTATGAAGTATGCTCTTGTCAAATTTAGAGTTCATCTACTTGGCTCTAAGCCGTTTGTGATTTATACAGATCACGCGTCATTACGCACGGCGACTAAGCCGCCCCATCTCTCACAGAGCATGGCTCGGTGGCTATCCTTTTCGCCGAATACAACTTCGAGATGAAGTATAAGCCTGGCAAGCAGGATGCTTTGACCGATGCGTTATCACGCACGCCGGATAATAAGCTCCCTCATTTTGCGACTATAATTTTGCCCATTACTGAATTAATCTGTACGTCTTTAGCCCAGGATGAACAGTATGTTGCTCTGCTACGAGCTTTAGAAAGCACGGAATCAGACTCTAAATTGTCGGCACGTTTGCGTGCAAGGTTATATTGATAAGAAACTGTTGCTTTTTTGCACGGACGCTGCGGGTCATCCGCGCGTCGTTAATCCTCATGATGAGGATTTGAAGTACCGAATCCTCAATGAGGCACATGATACTTTCCTTGGTGGTCATCTCAGTAGAGAATAGACATACGACGGCTCTGAACGCTAGATTTATTGGTGGCCTAAACTTTACAAATGGGTCAGCACATACGTTCGCACATGCGAAACTTGCCAACGATTTAGGACCTCGGCGCATGCTGATGCACACTGTCAAGTCTTCCCGTAACCACAGGGTGTTGGGGGTCCATTAATATGGATTTTGTTTTCGGTCTACCGAAGGATTCGGCCGGTAACACCGTCGTAGTGGTCTTTGCTGACAGATTAAGCAAAATGGCTCATTTAACGGCTGTGCCGGATGTCATTGATGGCGAAGATACAGCAAGGTTGTCCTTAATGCAACGTTTTGCTCAGTCTGTCTACAAAGACGACGACCCGCATGACCCTTCTGGTCGGGTGGCATGCCAAACATGAAGTCCAGACTTAGTGATTTCCATCAACTCGTTGGAATCGGTAGCGGCTTCAGTGCGCACTGCTGGACGGTGCAGGCTTAACGCGCTGACGCTGTTCGCAAGAGCGAATATAGTTGGCCACCCATTAATATAGGTATGGCCACCAAAATACTTGGTTAGCTTTCGTCCACCAAAGTGATCCAACAACAGCGACAATATTCGTTTTTAATGAAGCTCTCTTGTATATTAGAAGCAAACGAGCTCGTCACGTGGTATGCCTTCATGGCTACGAACGTTGACGATTAAATTGTGCTTTAGCACTAGACATACTTTCCTGGTGTCTTACCTCGGAGTCTGGTCTGCGCGATAAAGCTTCAGCCAAGACATTCGACTTACCCGGCATGTATTCAACTTTGAGCTTAAATTCAGAGAAGTATGTAATCCATCTTGTCATTCTAGGCGAGAGGTGCGGTGAGTTTATTGCGGTCCGCAGTGATGCGTGATCCGTATGAACCACAAGACCAATAGGTACACTCGAAACTTGACACGAGCATACTTTATTGAAAGTAGCTCTTTGTTATGCACAGGGTAATTCAGTTCCGCTGCTTCAAAAAGCTGGGACTGATAAGAGATGACACGGTCAACGCCGTCGTCATCCTTCTGCATGAGCGCGCTGCCGATTGCAAAATTACTTGCATCGCAGACGATGCGTATCTGCGTCTGGCAATGCCAAGACCAGTGCCTCTATAAGAGATTGCTTTACTAATGTGACAACATCTTCTTGATTTTTCAAACAAACTGATTAGGCGTCCATTTTAAGGAGATCAGATAATGGTTTAGTTTGCTCAGCATAATTCTTGCTATATTTATGCAATTAATTAGCGAGCCCTAGGAATTGGCGCAAATCCTTAACATGTCGTGGGATTGACCGCTCCTTTACTGATTTTACCTTGTCTAGGTCTCCTCGTACACCATGTGTACCTACGATGCAGCCCAGCACAGGTATCTCAGGGACCCCTATGACGAACTTTTGCAAGTAGACGTACAATTGGGCGTCCTTTAAAGTCTGCAACACAGCGTATAAATGGCGCTTGTGCGACTCTATTGCGGTCAGCCCGTCCTCGGCCCTACTATGCAGGAATACGTCGTCAACGTAATGGGGTGTAGGCACGGTGCTGACACATCACGTGAACCACCACTCGGTGAATTGTCGCTGGTGAGTCTTTCAAGCCTTGAGCATCACAAGCCACTCACAAAGCACACCGCTTGGGGTGCTTACAACTGTATTCGCTCCCTCATGAGAACCTGATAGTAGCCATTCTTTAAAATCGAACGCGGAAAAGATAGCTTTCTTTCCCATGGAACTCACCAGAACATCGTTCCGCGGGATTAGTGTTTGCGCCGGCATTCTCGCCGTATTCAGCCCATTGTAAGCATGAACCATGCGCCATCCATCTGTAGCTTTATGCACACAAAAGTTCGGGCTGCAGTGAGGCGATTTGCTCTCACGCACATGTTCCGCCTTGGCTCGCTTGTCGAAGAACTCATCGATATACCGATTTGTTCTTTCGGCAACGGCCATTGCCTGGTCACACAATTCTTGGTGCCAGATTCGAGGTCTATTTCGTGCCCGATGCCCCTATCTGCTGGTAGGTGGCCCAACATTTCTTATGGGAACACACCGCGATGTTTCCACAGAACCTCAAAGAACAGACTGTCTCTCAAGGCATTCCAGCCTTGAGAAGCGAATCGTTTCTTTCTGTCCATTTCTAGGACGCTCTCGTCCGTTGTGGATGACAAGCAACAGTCTATTAAGTTCTCTTTTGGAACTGGATCTTTCCTTGCTTTAATTTGGCAAGGAACAGATCCCACGACATCTCCAAGAGTTTTACCATCTCCTCGGCATATTTAAAGACTTCCGGAGCACCTCAACTGAGGATGCCTCCGCAATTTTGTCTTTGGCGGCCTCGAACACCTCGTTCGAATGCCTGTCCTCTTTAATAAGATCAAATACGAAGGTCACTCCTTTAGACGTGCCTTTGATCGTCATAATTTGTCGGGTACTCATTCTTCAAGTCACCACGAGCTCTGACTGGGAAGCGGGTGCCGTTGCACTCCTGGCTAACGCACCCCTTCCAAACGCACCAGGCTCTATGCATTGTGCCGGTTCAAGCGACGCTTGACTTCCTGTCAGCTCGCATTCTACTGCCACAGGCTTTCGGCTCTGTGCAGGAACATGGGACACATGACTACTTGTCATTGTTCTTTTTGCTAAAACCCCAGTCTCCACGAGCTGGGAAGGAATTGATGAGGTTTGACATCCCGTCAACGCACCTTCAACTGTGTTCGACACGACATCAGTTGCATACGCCTCTCGCAGGAGCACATCCTTTCCGATGTCCTGCGTAGAGTTCGCAACTGTGAATGTAACCCAGTCTATCCATGGTTGGTACTTTGCGAACCATGGCATGCCCAGGATGAGGTCATACGGACTCTCCATATCTAGCACTGTGAACTTTCCTTTACAAGAGAAGTCATTAAAGCTGAAGGGGAGTTCTACTTGAACTCTCTCATACTTAACAGGTGCGCCGTTCGCTAAACGAATAGTTGCTTCTTCTCGCTTGCCATCCTGGCTTAGCGACTTAAACATCACCGGTCTCTTTCTTAGAGCCGCGAGTTTTCCAAAGTTCTGTGATGTACCAGAATCCACTAGGAGGGTTATCACCTAGTCATAGTCATGTACTCGAGCGCTATAGACCAGCAGGGTTAAGGTCCCAAATTTCGAGAGCTCAGGGACTTTGCTTCCTATTTGTTCGTTAACTCTGTACTTAGGGGCAGCTTCAGAGTCCGCGACAGTAGGGCATCCCCCCTACTGCGCTCTTGCATCTCCCAAACCCTCAGTGGTCGATGCAAAACTTCGGTACAATTCCGTCCGGGCAATGCCCGTATCGGGATCTTCCACGAAGATGGTTAATTAAACCACGTATTGGAGTCAGTCTTGCTGCATAGCGGCAATAAGAGTTTTCAACTCCTAAACAAAATTTCATTGGGTCCGTATAACCTGACGAGCCGATAAGATCGCAATTGTGTGCGGAAAGCCTGATTCGGCGGTGCAACCATGCTCAATTGCTGTATCAGCGAGTGCCACGGGAGAAATGTGACATCTATTGACGTGCTACCACCCACTGGCTCTACCACCGAGCATAGAGTTAGCTAAAGCCACTCTTCGTTGCTCTGTTAGGATCATGGTAGGGGGTTCCGGCTATTTTTATTTGTTTGATTGAAGAGAATAGATTTTCTACCTCTTCGACCTCATATATACTAAAATTGACAACAAGAGGGCGATACTTAGGCTCCGGGTCAGTTACATGGATCCGAGTTGGCATAGATCCCGCCAAGTGTTTCTGGACCTGTCCGATAAGAGAGGACTCATATTGCGCAAAGGCTTTCACCTTGTATCAAGCACTTGTGAGCCTTCAGTAAGGATGTGATCTCTGTGATAATGTATAGATTATTAGCTAAGCGATGACACACAACGTCTTAAGGTTGGAAAGTGACAAGAAAAACGTCCTTTTCAGTAGAGTACGACAGCTGTGAGAATTGAACTCTCGCGGGTTACCGTTTCGTACTTAGAAGTCCATGGAAAGAATTAATTCTAGCAAGGGGTTAGTAAATTGACTGCGAGTGCTACCAGGTGTAGCGGAGCTACCATGCTTTTAAAGTGAGAGGAAGACTTGTAGGCCTGACAGTCTCTTAGTTCTGCAGAACTTGTAAATCTTATAACTTAAAGAGTCGTACAAGCTCGCAGAGCTTAATGAGTCCTAGCTGAAGAGACATAGTGGTCCGTAGGACCAAGTGGCAACTAATGTCCGCAAGTATATACCTTGCGAAGGCTTGTAGTACTACGCAAGCCTTAGTAAGGCGCTAAATGTAACGTGGTACTACGACTTGTACTGCTTCAGTACAAGTCCACTTCGCACTGCTTCAGTTACGAGTGGTGCCTTACGTTATTTTACGTACACTAGTACGTGCAGAGGAAGACTTCTCTTTAAGGCAACTAGCTTAAAGAGGGTTAAATGAAAACTGTATTAATATAATTAACTATCTTTTCTTTCTATCTGTTAGCTTTGTCTTAATTATTAACTAATACTAAATATGCAATTGAAATCTTATCTTTTCTGTCTCTCTCTTTTGTTTACATCTACAATTGATTAGTCTGCGGGATAAATAGATATAGTGGTCTATACCTATTTATGGATAAGAATTCTGAACATTACTATATAAAGTAATATTCTCAAAATAGTATCTACCTTTTAGATAATATATAACTTTAAGTGTTAATTTCATGTAACGATACACCCCGTTACATCACCCCTTTCTTAAACGACAATCACTCTGACTTTATTGGATTTGGTGGTCACTATGTGACAACTTATCTTAAAAATGATGTTGATTGGTCAGAACTATCATTTTAAATTCCATCGCATGAAGAACAAACTCATGCGGGGTGTTGATGGTGCTTCGCCTTCGGCTGCGGTTCGTGCAGCCGCGGGTGACGCACTAATGTCTCTTGCAGCAGATGTTCCTTCTGCCGTAGTATCTTCTTCTCGCGCAACACTAGATGTTGCGGGTGCACGTGGTGGTTCACCACATGAATTCGACCCCTCTTTGGAGGTCGACTACGAATGCGAGTCGGACGAAATGGCCGACTCGGGGAGATTAGAACAGTCGCCTGAAAGAAGTCAGGCGGCTGACTATGAGCCTTCAAATGAGAGGGCTCATTCTGATAGACGAGTTAATAGTCTGTTTGGTTCCAACGATGAGGATAATCCCGTTCCGTCTCCTGTACGGTCACCTGCACCTGTTTCTGTGCAAGGTGATGACGATGGCGTAAGCCATCGTAATAAAACTTCTTCTGATACCCCTGCTTCAGTGAGTACCACTCAGGGGAGTAAGACAATAAAATGTCTCGTCTCGCCGCTGAAAGAAGCCGTGGCTTTTCCCAGCAGCTAATCAATAGCTTGTCTGGAGAGACTACTCCATACAATAAATAATTCTTATTATTGCGACATAGGTAGATGGCCTTGATCCCAGCGTGAAGAACTTTCGAGCTGAGGAATATTTTATCTCGATGCTTTTCTTAAGCATCGATGGTTAGTGGCAACAATAATCGAGATAAAGTCTCGCTTATGCAAGCCTGGAGCGCGTTCATTCGCAATGTCAAAGACATTGGACGCGAAGCCTGGCTTCAAAAACTTAACGCGAATAACGTTAAGTTTGAGAAACGAACTCCAACCGGTGCAAAGTATAAATTGCATCGGTTGTCACGTGAGGCTGGGCTTCCATGCCTCACGTTGGGTGATCCCTGTCCGTGTTGTGTTGACAACTCGAAGAGAGTGAAAGGGGATGTCTATTCCCTTTCTTCGCCCTGGTGAAGAGCTCGCATCTCTATTGAGATGCGTGATGCGATTGTCGTTTTGCAATTGATTTACATGCGCCAGGGGGCGCGTGTTTTTCGATGGGCCTTCTGAACCATCAGATGGGTCTCGTCATACTGACGGACGATGCCCTCAACGTGAGCAACCATCTGGGAACGTGTCTCCCAGCTGTCATGTGAAGGTGAATAACCGCGCTAGCGAACAAGATAACTCGTTCGCTGCCCCTTCACATCACGGCGGTTCTGGAAACGTTTTACACGGAAACGCTGATCACCGCGGGAATCCACCAATGGTTGTGGTGGAGGAGGGAAAATTAGATCCGACACACGGTTCGGATCTAATTTTCGACAAAATCTTCCTCCGTAATTTGGAGGAGGGACTTGACCACGAGCGCGGCAAGCGTCGCTCGTTGGAGCAGACGGTGCAGGCTCACCATATCGAGCGGTTGGAAGACCGTTCGAAGAGCTGTCGTCAGCTCATCGCAGTTTCGAAGATATTCGGAACCAGCATGATAAACTTCAGGTTCAACATGAGAGACTGTTCGCGATCACAAGAACCTTTTAGGGATTCTTGAAAAGGGTGATTAGATCCGTCCTCGGAAGAAGCCGCGTACTGATGGTACAAGCGGAGGCGACCAACGTCAAACGTAGGATGCGTTCGCATCCTACGTGGTAATTCTATTGTGTACGCATTGCCTCCGCGATGCAGTAAACGGAAAGGCCCAATGAACTTGGGTAGTAGTTTACTGCTACACACATTAGTGACTACGCTTAGGTAGGTTTACTGTAGAGAGTAGCACTAGGTCATTAATTTTAAATGAATGAACATTTGCTCTTCCATATTTGTCTGTATTCCGTTTCTGACGGTCCACTGCGTTAGCAATGGAATCCTGAACGAAACGAAGTATTGATTCTCGTATTAGCAGAACTTCTTCAAGCTGACTCATCTGTTTTGTATTTTTCAGTGAGCTTTATGCTCCCTACCATGAGATTTTTTTCAACTTCGATGTCGATTGCTTCAACATCGACATCAATCGCGTCGTTGAGAACTTCGACGCGTGATGAGCATGAGCCAGAAATGGTTTTGCTCGTGCGAGTCCATCCCCCCTCTTAAACTAGAGTATCCCTCTAATTTGGTGGATATGCGAAAATGGCGTAAGCCATTCGCGAAGAACGGTGTATGCGATGTAGACGCATGCACCGAATTATTGATGGCGAATTCGACCATCGGTAAAAGCTCGCTCCAATTCGGATACGATTGGACGTAACTGCAAAGTATCTCTTCGAGGATGCTAGTTACGCGTTCCGTCTGACCATCTGTTTCCGGATGATCAGAAGTTGACATAGTCAGCCGTGTTCCGAGAGAACGGAACACGGATTGCCAGAACTTCGCTGTGAATCGTGGATCTCTATCCGAGACCAATTCACCGGGTAGACCCTGGAGTATGAATACCGTGTCGACAAAGCCACGGGCAGAGCCCGGAGCCGTAATTGACTCTGGTACTGCAGCAAGATGTACCATCTTGCTGAATCTATCTACAAAAACAAGGATTCCATTGTTTTTGTGATAGTCTTCAGGAAATCCGAAGACTAAGTCCATAGATACGGACTGCCAACACTCTGCCGGAAGTGGTAGAGGTTGAAAAGGTGCACGGAATGAAGGGCTAGGCTTCAACCGTTGGCATACCTCGCAAGCACGAATGTATTTGCGCACGAACTGATACTGGCGGGCCCAGTTCAAGTCGCGACTTACTGTGAGGTAAGTCTTCTCACGTCCACGATGCCCACTTGTTGGTGCAGTGTGACACTCGTACATTATGCGCAAGCGCAAATCATTGTGAGTCGGGACGACGACACGTGGGGTGTCGCCGGATACGGCTGTGTAATACAATAAGCCGTTACGTGTCGTGTATCGATCGGATGATCGATATAAAGCCGGTAAATCTTTAAAAGATTTATCGGATGGATTCATTAAATAATCCATCAAACATAGAAGGTCCTTATCTTCTGTGTAGGCTTTCTTTATGTCATCAACTAAGGTTGATGACGGAACGCTCGTAGTGAATGTTGCAACAGTAAGATTATTTTCACTGTTGGAGTGCACTGCTGACTCGAAATCGGGTCGGCGTGATAACGCATCAGCGACGACATTAAGTCGTCCTGGTTTATATTCGACGGAGAA